>NW_016810765.1:1130292-1186548 GCF_001698545.2 Rhinopithecus bieti
TTTTCATTTGTAGTTGTTTGATACTCACGAAACACTGCAAAAATAGTATAAAGGCTTCATATATACTCTTCACTCACCTTCCCTCCATGATGACATTTACACAACTATAGTGATTGCAAGTGAATTAAAACGTGGCTCATTCCCCAAGGAACTCAAACCTAGTGAGGGAAATAGACCAAGAGTGCAATAAGTCCTAGGACACAGAAACATGCTACTACTAAAGACCAGAGGAGAGGCATTTCTCTCAGATTGTTTGCCCAGGAAGACTCCTCAAAGACAAGCCTCATTGGAATTGTAAGGCTATGTAATCTTTACCCCCACCCCCGCAAGGATCACATAATATTTGAGGCAGAGGAGCAGCGTGTGCTAAGTTTCGGCAATGTAAAATAGCAGGATTCATTGAGAGAATGAAATTAAATCAACTTGGATGGATTAAAGAGCGTGTATGTACTGTGGGTAAGTAGAGGTTAGGGAGAGAAAGAAGGGACAGCAGATATGTCTAGAAAGGCAGTGTATTAGGGTTCTTCAGAGAAACAGAACCAATAGGACATACACTAAGAGATATACCTGAAAGAGGATTTATTATGGACATTGGTTCATATGATTATGGAATCTGAGAAGTCCTGTGATATGCTGTCTGCAAGCAGGAGAACAGGGAAGCCAGTGGCAAGGCCTGGGAACCAAGAGAGCAGATGGTTTCACTGGAATAACAGAGAAGGCACTATCACTCTCTTAGCCCAGAAGCAGCAGGTCAGATGACATTCTTACATGGTTATGGACTGAAGTTCATCACCACCTTCTCCTTTTGTAATGATGCATTAAGACTATTGAGAGAAACAGAATGCATAACAAATTAGAAGTTATCCTCAAGCATGAAAAATTAGACCTTATAAGGGAAGCATCTTCTTCTTTCTTGGTAGAACATTTAATCTTTACCTGGCCATGTCCTACAAGTACTAACTAACTTCAGATTAGTAACCTCTTCTCAGAAGCTCTTCCTGGCCCGCCTACCCCCACCATGCACAGAAAGACTGAGTTACTGCCACTCCTGAATGCTCCACTAGCAACATTCACTTTCTTCCCTTACAGGACCTATGACACACATGAATTGTAGTTACCGTGAATTGTAGTTACTGGCTCACCTGTTTGTCTTCCCCTTAGGCTGTGATAATACTCCCTGAGGGTAGGGATTACACATTGTATTCCCAGTGCTTTCCACCTAAGAAATATGTTAAGAAAATGAAGTGTTGTGGCTACAGGTAAGACTCAAGGAACCAGTCTCTTCTAAACTAACAATTCTATCCATAATCCTGAATTTTTCTGTTGATTTTGTATTTTCCACTGAACTAACATGAATTTTTTTTGTTAGAAACATGAAATCCAAAGTGTACATCAAACCAACTGAATGTTTATTTAAAACCAAAAATCATAGTAACCTCAGGAGGCCTTGAAAACCGTATGTTATTTCCCAAGAAGAAAACTTACCTGTTGGCCATGTACAATGAGTTGCCAAACAACCTATTTTCCTGATGACCTTGGATAATTATTAGGCATTTTACCAGCTGGGAAGGTTCCAATGTTCAATACAGAGTAGATAACCTCTGGCACTTCTTAAAATCTGTGATTTCCCAAGCTGAGCATAACTTCCATCACTGGCGTGTTCTTTATCTTCTTCTTTAAGATGAAAGCTGCTTCTGTGATGTGCACCTACACAGAACAGCTGTTCCAGTTGGCTTTACATAAACAAGCAGTTCCTCCAAATCAAGACTTGTTCCCACCAGTGCAGTTAATTAATCTGTCCGTTAATCAACAAACGCTTGTTGAAGAGCAGGCACTCTTCCAAGCATTGAAAACACAGCAGTCAACGAAACAGATGAGACCCCTGCCTTCATGGAGCTCACATAATTCAAGGAGTCTGATTGTACTGATTGATGATAAACATACAAATAAAGTTATAAGAAATGTCTGAGATTATAGAGAAAGGATTTCCTGCCTAAAGGAAATAACAGTTAGGTCTTTGCTTTATTGAGTGACTGGCCCAGGGCCAGAGAAAGCACTAGTTGTAAGGATTATTATTGGAAAAAAATTGTTGTAATTAGGTAAACCCAGTGCTATTAACTCTGAGCTACAGGGATATGGAAATAGAGAGCCTTCTTTGATATGGCATTGGCAGCTATGGGATTTGCCTGTGGGCTGCTATGGGATTTAACATAGAACTGTACTGTTTGGCACAAAAGGAATTTTCCCCCTTTTTCTGTGCATCCCAAAGGAGCAATATGAGTTATTTAATATACCTAATAAAGTTAAAACTTGACCAGTTGAAAGGAGATTAGAGCACATTTGTTTTTCTGTGTCAGCCTGATTAAAGTAACTCATTAGTGGTCAATCCCACTATAGAACCAGATACACAACATGTATGAAAACTTATCAAGTCAGAAGACAGAGTTATGGGTTTATTGTCAATAACTCTACCTGCTGGTACCATCTGCACGTTTTTTGACTTATCTGTGTACCGCTTATACTATTACTTACCCAACATTTTTCTTTAAGTCAATTCACTTCTTTACTTAAAAAGCAAATGTGATGGCATTATGGATAGAGAAACCAATATCATTGTTATAAATAGCACATAGCCATAAAAATCAATGCAACAAATCAAGAAATACTATTATATTCTAGCTAGATAGTGTTGCCTGGTGACCACTCTGATTTTTTTTTATGGTAAAAGCTTTTTTTGTGTGTGTGTGTGTCAAAAATGAGAAATTGGTAACTGATAGAGGGGTTTTAGAAACATTGCAGGATAAGAAGAAGGCATATTCCTTGAGGCCATTAGGAGGGATTAGATTCTCCCTCTGCAAGTCAATGTTGCTTCTATGTCTATCCATAAGCTAAAATAATATCCTATTGTATGAACAGAAAATGCTCCTCTTTGGGAAATATTGAACCAGGTGACCTTGAGAGTGCCTTTCAGCTCTTAAATGGCACAGTTCTCTGAGACACACTGTCTAGTTAAGAGCAGGGAGGAGAGATGTCATTCACAGGTTTCTTTCAGGTTGCCCACCAAAAGTCAACCAGTGCTTCCTCTTCTCCCAGCCTTCACTCATAGTTCACATCCCATTTTCTTTACTCTACCTGCGGCAGACAGGCCAACCACCCTCTGCCTGGAAAACTCCCTTTCACAACATGGAAAGATAGCGGAAAGAAGAAAGAACAATGGTGAGATAAGTTACAGTAAGGGAGTCTGGGTGATCTGGGACAAAGGAAGACACTGCAGCTCCTTAGCTCAGTGCTGAGCTCGCATGACACCTAACATGAAGGCATAGTATCTGAAAAACATCTTTGGTGGAGGCAATATGTTGACTCTTGATGGAATGCTTCGCTTCTCATACAGATGTTTGGAATCCTATAAACAGTGCCTCCCTTTGCCTTATGTACCTGTTTATTCTCTGCCAGAATTATTTGTTGTCAGTTAGACACACCTTGAGTCTAATGTTAATTCTTAGACACACACAACTTTGTACCAAAGGGTCAGGAAACCCCCAGGATTTGACAGTGTGCAAAAAATAGGAAAAACACTGAACAGGCTTGAATTCCTAAGGAATCTTTGGAGGAAAGTCAAGACCTTCTTTGTTTTATTTGTAGATAATCAATGTTTTCTTTTGCTCTATTGATCTTTCTCAATCATCTCTCTCTCTTTTGTTTTGTTCAAGCAAGGAATTAGTCACAATTTAATCTAAGTAAAAAAAGTTAATAAGCCTTTTAAAATTATTTTTGAATTATTTACGAAAGACCATTTAGTTCTGGGTGCTCAAATGTTATTGTTTGCCTAAATCTTTTCATTAAGACTATGCATAGAATTTCTATTATCTCAGAAAAATGACTCCCTCTTGTGGCAAGAGCAGATTTTGCAACCAATTCTAGGGCTTTTGAGTTCTTAGATGCTAAAGAGCTGGGTAAGATCTTAGAAACCCTCATTTTACAGATGAAATAAGTGAAACCCAGAGTATAGCTAATGTATTGGTGTTTATATCTGGTTGGTGATTGAGCCAGACCCAGTATCCAGGTCTCCAATTTCCCAGGGAAGGGCTTTTCCCTTATATTTTCAAAGTTTAAAAAAATGCCCTTACTGGTGTGATTTCCAGTCACAGGCTCTCCTTTCTGTTGCCTCTGAACAGAGCTGGTGGAGAGGCCATTCTCTGTCCAGGCAACGTTTTCCTCCATGTGAAGGCTGCTTCTTGGTGGGCTTTCTCAAAGAGATAATTAGCCATTTCCCAGAGCTGGTCTCGAAGCGGCATCCCCACATCGGACAGCAGTTCTACCCACACAACAAGGACTCTCTTCATTTCTCTGGGAACATCCACCATCTATCATCCTTGGGTACTGCTTTCTGTCTAATTCTCACTCACTTGGCTTGTTGTGACAATAAGTAGGGCTTTAAACACAGCACTGGGAGATACAGGCGGACACATCCACAACCCAGCTTCCTATAAGGGTAACCATTGCAACTACTAGAAATATGATAAAACTTTCTGCAGCCTTACTTCCTGAAATGTGTTCTGTGGATCAGCAGCATCAATATCACCTGGGAGCCTCCTAGAAGTGTGAAATAATCTTTTCTGAAAGCACATTCTGATTTAGTAGCCATGGGTTAGAGCCAGGAGCCAAAATTGTGCACTTCTCATGAGCTCAGGTCAATGCTGGTTTTTTTGTTTTTGTTTTTTGCTTGACACAGAGTCTTGCTCTGTCACCTAGGCTGGAGTGTAGTGGTATGATCTTGGCTCACTGCAACCTCTGCCTCCCGGGTTCAAGCGATTCTCCTGCTTCAGCCTCCCAAGTAGCTGGGACTATAGGCACGCGTCACCACGCCCAGCTAATTTTTGCATTTTTAGTAGAGACGGGATTTCACCATCTTGGCCAGGATGGTCTCCATCTCCTTACCTCGTGATCCACCCACCTTTGCCTCCCAAAGTGCTGGGATTACAGGCATGAGCCACTGTGCCCGGCCTCAGGTCAATGCTATTGATTCATAAATCACAAATTGACTAGCAAAGATCTAGAGCAAAGTAAGTTGCCTACCCAAATTGTAAAGCACACATCACAGTTCTGTTTGTTGTATGACTGGGTATGAATTCATAGTCATTCATCAGTTCTGCTTGAATAATATCAAAGTCTATTGACATTAGACACACTCAGCCACAACTGTCTCCCGTGGATAACTCTTTAGGTTTCTATGAACCAAAAGACCTACTCCCAACAAGCCTTCCAGTAAAAGCTGCCATCTTTGCCTATATTGACCAGGAGGCAAAGAAAATCCAGGAAATGAGCCAGTTTAGGAAAAGAACAAAGCAACATCAGAGATCCTTGAGGGATATCCATTAGAGGAAGAGGAAGTTGAACAGCCCAAAGAAGACCCAGATATCACTAAATGATTCTGGAGACATCTGAGAGAAAGAACAGTCATAATTTTTCACAATTATTTTTACGGATTTGGAAAATATACATAAATGTTTCTCGTACTAATTAATTATGGGTGATAGCCTCAAGTTTTCCATTTTTTTATGATTAGTAAAATGATGAGATTTTGGAAACGCAGCTCTATTGGAAAAGCAGCTCTAGTGTAGTTCTGAGTTGATGGTGTAAACAATCAATTTTAGCAAAACAAATACTGGTGTTTCTTGTTCCCACTTGAGAAATGCAGGTGGATAAGCACTAAAGCTAAGCAGGATCCAAGCAAAACCCTTGGGATTATCTTAGGTTAGATTTCCTGGGAAGTAGCCTCTGAGAGGAGATTTCTAGGCAGCTAGTTTACTGGGAAATGCTATGGAGAAACATGCTTGGTAAGCAAATTGGGAAGGAATGGGAAGCAGAGGCCCTTCCAAGAGGACTGGGAAGAGAAAAAATTGACCTGTGATACAGTTGCAGAAGAAGCTTAACTGAACCCGTGGGGAGCTCTGAAGCAGGGATGGCCCATGAGATGTGTCCCAAATTGCATAGGCCAGGCATGGTGGCTCACACCTGTAATCCCAGCACTTTGGGAGGCCATGTTGGGCAGATCACCTGAGGTCAGGAGTTCGAGACCAGCTTGGTCCAACATGGTGAAACCTTGTCTTTACTAAAAAAAAAAAAAAATACAAAATTAACCGGGTGTGGTGGCGCATGCCGGTAATCCCAGCTGCTTGGGAGGCTGAGGCAGGAGAACTGCTTGAACCTGGGAGGTTGCAGGGAGTTGAGATCGCATTACTGCACTCCAGCCTGAGGGACAAGAGCAAAATTACATCTCAAAAAAAAAAAAAAAAAAAAAAAAGTGTCCCAAATTGAGGCAAGGGGATTGGGCATTTTTACTTATACAGTTGTTGGATGTGGACCACTGCAAGTGGAGGCATGCAACCTTGAGTGAGGCAGCTTCCTTGGGTTGAGGCAATTCTCAGAAGGGATTTAGGTGTGGAAAAAAAGCCCACAGAAGCTCAAAGAATGAGTGCCTTGGTCCTGAAAGGATGGAGGGGGAGTATCTGGTCAGCACACCACAGCATCCCATTGCAAAATGTCCTCTTCTCATTTCTCAATACTCACGACATCTTTCTGTGGTTGAGACTGCTGTCTTACAGCTTTTAGGGTATTTGTCTACCAAAGCAGAATCATTTGGGACAACTCTTAAAAATATCTATACCCAGTTCCTACTTTCTGATTGAATTGATGTTAATGGTTAGGCAGGGTCGAGCACTCTAGGCCTAATCAAGCAGTTATTCTTAAATCTGAAGGGCAATAATGTCCCTTAACACGTGGGTGCAGTGTCTCAGGATTACATTTGGCTGGCATGTGACAAGACCGTGAGCTATGAATTCCAGCCACCACTGCTCCAAAGGGATTAATTAGAGATGTCTAAGGTGTGTAGGGGAATGAAACAGCCAACATAAACATATACACTACCACCTCAGTCATGCTGCCATCTCCCAGGACTTTGCAGATGAGTTTTATTGGCCAGATTTTAAATGTTTGAAGCATATAGTTTGTTTCTTTTTCTTTCTGAAGCCCATAGTTTGTTTCTCTTTCTTTTTATTTTTGGTTAAATGTCTGCCTCTGGATCCTTGTATAAAGGAGACTTTTATCCATCTAGCTCTTATAATCCCACCAGTTTTGGCTGAAGTACCGTAGTAGTTAGACTTTCATAGCAGAGCAAACTATACAAGAAGACTGGTTCAAATCATATGCCCCCAAACATAACAGTTGTGCTATAAAAAGCCACCAATGTCCACCCTTTTCTAAGATGCTAACATTATAAAGTCAATGTTCTTTGGTTGTGAGTTTTTGTTTTCCATTTTGTGATTGTGTATGTGTATTTACTTTGTATTCTGAAAGTTTTCAAATATACAGCAATTTAGGGAGAATAGTACATTTATCTCCTCCTTGTTCATAACCTAACTTCACCAATTATCAATATGTGGCCAATTTTTTTCATCAGTACCTACAATTTCTGTCACTATCCCCCCAAAGAAGCTGGAATATATTGAGGCAAATCCTGGATACATCATTCCATTCATAAATACTTCAGAAGACATATGCATTTTAATCTCTGTCAATATTACTAATTGATGAGCATATTTCCTGGCATTGAAATGATATGAACCATCACTCCATACCAGAAATGGTAGACTACAGAATTATTCATTCAGTAAGTAGATATTAGGTATCCAACTCATGTTTGCTGCTTAGGATAGAAAATAGAATTGGACATGGTATTTGTTTTCTAGAGTTTTAAGTTCAGTATGTGTGTGTGTAGGTAGGTAGGTAGGTAGGTAGGTAGATGAAGGAGGCAGGAAGGAAAAGCATAGAGTTGGCTACAGTGCAGTTTGTGACTGTTGTGGGCAAGGGAGGCAAATGCTTTGGGAAACACTTTTTGTCACAGCAGATACCCTGAGGTGAATTTTGAAGATTCATCACCAAATGGTGATGTGGAGGTTAAAGTATATTCTAGGCAATGAGAAGAACCCTATGAAGCTCCTAATTTCTAAAGCATGTTAAATGCCCATATGTTCATTGGTTGAAATTGCTCTATTCAGTTAGCTGTCCTAAGGGGGCCATGTAGCATCACTTCTGATGCTTAATTACAGTCAGCCACTCTGATTCTGGACAGAATTTCCTAAATGAATTGAGTCACAAAGTAATAGCAGGTCTACTCATCTGTAACCTCTTTGACAGCCTGCACCAGCTCTTATGTCTTGGATTCATAGCCCAGATAGAAAAATTCTCAGTAGATACTTTGTAGAAGGAGTTATAGGTATGAGAATCTGGGCAATTCAAAAGGCATGTTCTACCAGGGGTAACTCAGTACCATAGTCTCTGCACAATATTATGCAATGGATCTATTAGACTATTTGTGTTATTACATAAAAAAGTAGATAAATGATAGAGATAGCACACTAACACAATCAATTGGATTAATCGAATGTTGAGGTTTTTTTCTTTTAACATGGAATCCAGTTAAAAGCCTTTAGAATATTTGTGTGGAGAAAGTAAAGTAACACTTGTTACTTGATGGTTTTCAGAGGTATTTTGGTGTACAATATTTCATACACTAAGATAATAAAAATAACATTTGCTTGTAATTTTAGTACAAAACTATATGAAGTAACATGCTAAATCCATTTTCATAACTTTGTAAATCTTCACAATATATTTATAAGTACATCCTAGAATTATACTCATTTTAAAACAGGGATGTACAGAAAAAATTTAAGAAATTTACGTAAGATCACACAACAAGCAGTAAATCTTGAATTTGAGCCTAGCAGTCTTATTTCAGGGTTCATGGTGTGAATACTATGCAATATACCTTCATTATAGTATTTTTTACAATAATACGATTTTCCTATAGAGTGGATTATCTCAAAAGTTATACCAGGAACTTTCAGGAAACTATTAAATCATTCTGGAACTTTATGAAACTTACTCTGTGAAAATCATTTAACTCTGCTATCTTATGACCAAAAAGTGGGCCCTTTCTAGATGTTGATACAGCATTATCTATAATATGTACCCCAGATTGTAAGCTGCTTGTATTTCCAACAAAGGAGTAATGGTTATACAGTCACACACTACATAATGATGTTTCTGTCAACAGCAGACCACATATATGACAGTGGTTCCATAAGATTGTAATGGAGCTGAAAAATTCCTATTACCTAGTGACATCGTGGCCTTGGCAACGTCATAGCTCAATGCATTGCCTTTTCTATGTTTAGATATATAAATGCTATAAATAAAAATATAAAATATATACATAAACATTGTGTTTCAATTGCCTACAGTATTCAATGTAGTAACATGCTGTACAGATTTGTAACCTAGGAGCAATAGGCTGTGTCTAGGTGCATAGCAGAGTAGGCTGTACCCTCTAGGTTTGTGGAAATGTACTCTGTGATGTTCACACAATGACAAAATTGCCTAATGATGCATTTCTCAGAATGTGTCACTGTCATTAAGTGATATGTGACTGTATATATGTGTATATATAATGAATATGTATGTGTGTATAGTACATTCATAGGATAGACTCTTTTGCAACCATGAAAACACATACTTAAAAATGAGTAGAAAAATAGAAATAATATATTTGAAATATATTAGTGAACATAACTAAAATATTAAAACAATAAAACTATGTATGCATGTATATATGTGTATATGTATGTACACACATATACATGTATATATGTATGCATGTTTATGTATATATTTTATATTTTTATTTATATATTTATACATATAAATATGTAGATAGATATAATTTGTATAATGCCAACAGAGAGAAAGAGAATTAAAAATATATACCAAGATGGTGAGTAGAGGTTTGGTATTTGGGAGATTATGAAATATTTTATTTATATTACTGTTTTTTATATTACTGTTATTTATAAACTGCTACTGTTCCAATCAGAAAATGATTTTTTAAAGTACTTCTATCTTTCTTGAGCAATACCCACAAGCATAGGCAACCAAAGCAAAAATGGACAATCGGGATCACATCAAGTTAAAAAACTTCTACACAGCAAAGGAAACAGTCAACAAAGTGAAGAGACACCATATAGGATGGGAGAAAGTATTTGCAAATGGCCCCTCTAACAAACGATTAATAACCAGAATATTAAGGAGCTCAAACAACTCAATAAGAAAAAAATTGAATAATCCAATCAAAAATGGGCAAAAGATCTGAATAAGACATTTCTCAGAAGAAGACACAAATGGCAAACAGGCATATTAAAAGGTACTCAACATCACTGATCCTCAGAGAACTGCAAATCAAAACTACAATGAGATATCATCTTGCCTCAGTTAAAATGGCTTTTATCCAAAAGACAGGCAATAACAAATGCTGGTGAGGATGTGGAAGAAAGAGAACCTTTGTAGACTGTTGGTGGGAATGTAAATTAGTACACCCACTATGAAGAGCAGTTTGGAGGTTCCTCAAAACACTAAAATAAAATAGAGCCACCATATGATCCAGCAATCCCACTGCTGGGTATATACTCAAAAGAAGGGAAAACAATATATTAAAGAGATATCTGCACTCCTATGTTTGTTACAGCACTATTCACAATAGCTAGCATTTGGAAACAGCCTACATGTCCATCAACAGATGAATGGATAAAGAAAATGTGGATTTGGATTTGTGGCCTCACCCAAATCTCCTATTGAATTGTAATCCCCAGTGTTGGAAGTGGGGCCTGGGTAGGAGGTGATTAGATCATGAGGGTTGACATCTACACATATACACAATGGAGTACTATTCAGCCATAAAAAGAATGAGATCCAGTCATTTGCAACAACATGGATGGAACTGGAGGTCATTATGTTAAGTAAAATAGGTCAGGCAAAGAAAGACAAACATTGCAGGTTTTCACTCATTTGTGGGATCTAAAAATCAAAACAGATGAATACACGGACATAGAGAGTAGAAGGATGGTTACCAGAGGCTTGGAAGGGTGGTGGGGGGCTGGAGGTGGGGATGGTTAATGGGTATATTAGTCCATTTTCACATTGCTATAATGAGATACCTGAGACTGGGCAATTTATAAACAAAAGAGGTTTAATTGACTCATGGTTCTGCAGGCTGTACAGAAAGCATAGTGGCACCTGCTTGGCAAAGGGGGAGCAGGCACATGACATGGCCAGAGCAGGAGGAAGAGAGAGCAAAGGGAGAAGTGCCGCACAGTTTTAAATAACCAGATCTTGCAAGAAATCACTGTCAGGAGGACAGTACCAAGGAAGGTGGTGCTAAGCTGTTCCTGAGACATCTCCCACCATGATCTAATCACCTCCTACCCAGGCCCCACCTCCAACACTGGGGATTACAATTCAATAGGAGATTTGGGTGAGGACACAAATCCAAACCATATCAATGGGTACAAAAAAAAAATAGAATAAATAAGGCCTACTATTTGATAGCATAACAGGGCAACTATAGTCAATACTAAATTCTACATTTTAAAATAACTAGAAGAGTGTACTTGGATTGTTTGTAACCCAAAGGATAAGTGCTTGAGGGGATGGAAACCCCATTCTCCATGATGTGCTTATTTCACATTGCCTGTCTATATCAAATCATCTCATGTACCCCATAAATATACATACCTACTATGTACCCACTGGCATTAAAAATTAGAAAAAAGATTTAGGATAAATAAAATTATAGAAAAAATTGGAAGAATAAAGCACATCTATCTCTACCTCTTAGGTAATTAAATTTTTGGTTGAAGAATGTGTCATCAGTGTAAAAGAATCCTGCATTTGTACAAATTGTACTTGTGTTCCAGTGCTACTGCTATTCCGTTTGTAGGTCAGGAGGAACATTTTATGTTCAAATGCTGTGATAAGCATTTCTAGTCTTGTCTTGTCTTTGACCCATTTCTAAATGCTTTTAACAAAAAATAATGATATGCCTTCACATATATTGCCTTTCTTCAAGCTCCTGAAGGTCTTTTCTTAATTGATATATATCTGATACCATTAAACAAAATGGTGGGGTTTTTTTTTTGTTTGTTTTTTGTTTTTTTGAGACAGAGTCTCGCTCTGTCACCCAGACTGGAGTACAGTGGTGTGATCTCGGCTCACTGCAGCCTCTGCCTCTCCGGTTCAAGTGATCGTTCTGCCTCAGCCTCCTGAGTAGCTGGGACTACAGGCACGTGCCACCACACCTGGCTAATTTTTGTATTTTTAGTAGAGATGGGGTTTCACCATATTGTCCAGGCTGGTCTCAAACTCCTGACCTCGTGATCCGCCCACCTCGGCCTCCCAAAGTGCTGGGATTACAGGCGTGAGCCACCGCGCCTGGCAGCAAAATGGTCATTTAGTCCATATTTGCAGAAGGATACGTATTAAGATAAGAGAGGAGTACAGATTGCAATGTATTCTGTACTAAATTGTCTGCTGTAGTGCAGTGTTATGCAGTTTTCTTCAATTTTGCATGGAGTCATACTGTCTTCATGCATACTGCAGTCTCAAAACTGTCTTTTATTTAAATAATATAGTAAAAAAATAATTAAAGTTGCAGGCAAGAAGCATTAAAGACTTTAAACAGAAAAAAAGGAGAAGAGTGAAAGAAAAGAAATGAACACTTTAGAGAAAATACAAGAAGCCTCTAAATGCATCTCCTATTTAAAGAGAAAAACCTCATGAATGAGACCTGAAGGGATGGGGGAAATGGCCATTCTTTGTTAGAAGGGAAACTGGTGATCTTCGCTGAGTGTCTCATTTGAGTAGCGCCTCTGGTATTATTGACTAGATTGCAGTGTTTCAAGCAAATTTTGAATTATAAAACTATTGTTCAGGATGTCTAAATTTATTGGAAACATACTCCTGATCTCTGGTTACTATAGAAGCTTAAAGCTGCATTTTGGAGAACCTTTTGGCAGACTGAGACTCAGACAAAAATCTTTGCGTGGAAGGCTTACAGTAATACCATTTTCCTGCTCAAGCCTGGTTTTCTCCATATATTGACGACAGGAGATTATTTTGAATGGATTTTAAATGTCTCAGGGAACAGAGCACCCTCTCCAGGTCCCTTTTAACTGTTCCCTAATCAACAGTCCAAACGTTCACACCATGCTCAGAATTGACTTCTAAGCTTAAGGGAAAACACAAAGTCATAAAGATTCTCTCTGGTTGAAGAGGGATTCCTTGGTACTTTTCAACCTGGAGAGTTGGAGAATGGTTTGTTAAATTAAGTTTAGCCTAATTCTGCAGCCTTATATATTTTAGGTTTGGACTAACGGTTTCTCCATACGTAGTGAACTGTCACCTAACTGAATGTGTAAACAGGCTGCAACCTACTCTTGTAATAAGTAGCTGAGTCTCAGTCAGTCATGGCAGCCAGTTTTGGTCAATCACGAGCAGCCAACTCTTCAGACCTATTCAAGGAAAGCAAACACTGAGCTGTAGGCAATCCAGTTGTTTCTGTACCTCACTTCCATTTTCTAAACATCACTTTTCTTTTCTGTCTATAAATCCTATCCAACCGGCTGGACGCGGTGGCTCACACCCGTAATCCTAGCACTTTGGGAGGCTGAGGCAGGCGGATCACCTGAGATCATGGGTTCGAGGCCAGCCTGACCAACATGGAGAAATCCTGTCTCTACTAAAAATACAAAAAAATTAGCCGGGTATGGGGGAGTGTGCCTGTAATCCTAGCTACTCAGGAGGCTGAGGCAGGAGAATCGATTGAACCCAGGAGGCGGAGGTTGCGGTGAGCCAAGATCGCACCATTGCACTCCAGCCTGGGCAACAAGAACGAAACTCCGTCTCAAAAAAAAAAAGAAAAGAAAAAGAAAAATCCTATCCAACCAGTATGGCAGTCCTGGAGCCACTCCAATCTATTCTGGTTTTGGGGACTGCCCAATTTGAGAATCATTCTTTCTTCAGTTAAACTCTGTTACATTTAATTTGTCTAAAGTTTTACTTTTTAGTTTAAAGTTATAAAAAGGGCTGGGCACAGTGGCTCATGCTTGTAGTCCCAGCATTTTGGGAAGCCAAGGTGGGAGGATCACTTGAGCCCAGGAGCTGAAGACCAGCCTGGCCAACATGGCAAAACCCCATCTCTACAAAAAATACAAAAATTCACTGTGCATGGTGGCACATGCCTGTGTTCCCAGCTACTTGAGAGACTGAGGTGAGGATTGCTTGAACCCAGGGGGCTGAGGCTGTGGTGGCCTAAAATCATGCCATTGCACTCCAGCCTGGGCAACAGAGCAAGACCCTGTCTCAAAAAAAAAAAAAAAAAAAGTAATTAAAATAAAAGTATAAAAGTACCTAAAATCTCAAGATTCTTAATAAAGGGCACTGAGAAGTCTACCAAGTATTAGAATCATAATGTTTTTACTCTATTCAAACTCAGCTCCCAGCCCATTCTTTCAAGTTTATCTCAAGCTCTATTTTCTCCATGAAATTACCTAGACTGCTCCAGTAACACTTCATCGCTTCACCTCTCTCTTAATGTCAGCACTTCAACAATTAAACAAATTAGATACAGTCATGCATCACTTAATGACAGGAATGCAGGCTATAAAATGCATCTTTAGGCTATGTTGTCATCACATGGACATCATAAAGTGTACTTACACAGACCCAGATGGTATAGCCCACTACACACCTAGGCTATATGGTATTCTAGGCCACACACCTGTATAGCATGTTACTATACTGTATACTATAGGCAATGGGAACACAATTGTGTATTTGTGTATCTAAACATAAAAAAGGGCTGGGTGCAGTGGCTCACGCCTGTAATCCCAGCACTATGGGAAGCTGAGGTGGGCAGATTGCCTGAGCTTAGGAGTTTGAGATCAGCTTGGACAATATGGCAAAACCTCACCTCTTAAAAATATATATAAAAAGCTGGGCGCAATAGCTCATGCCTGTAATCCCAGAACTTTGGGAGGTTAAGGCGGGTGGATCACCTGAGGTCGGGAGTTAGAGACCAGCCTGACCAACATGGAGAAACTTCGTCTTTACTAAAAATACAAAATTAGCCAGACCTGGTGGCAGATGCCTGTAATCCCAGCTACTCGGGAGGCTGAGGCAGGAGAATGGCTTGAACCCGGGTGGCTGAGGTTGTGGTGAGCTGAGATTGCACCATTGCACTCCAGCCTGGGCAACAAGAGTGAAACTCTGACTCTAAATACATAAATACACAAATAAAAATTAGTTGGGTGCGGTGGCATGTGCCTATAGCCCCAGCTGCTTGGGGACTTGAGGCAGGAGAATCACTCAAGCAAGCCCAGGAGGTCAAGCTTGTGGTGAGCCAGGTTTGCATACTGCACTCCAGCCTGAGTGACAGAGCAAGACCTCATCTCTAAAAAAAAAAAAAAAAAAAAAAAAAGAGCCACGCACAGTGGCTCACGCCTGTAATCCCAGCACCTTTGGGAGGCTGAGGCGGGGATCACGAGGTCAGGAGTTCGAGACCAGTCTGGCCAACATGGTGAAATGTCATTGCTACTAATAATACAAAAATTAGCTAATTAGCTAGCATTCACTTTCATCCTACAAATGTCTGGGTGCATTGGCAGGCACCTGTAGTCCCAGCTACTCAGGAGGCTGAATCAGGAGAATCGCTTGAACCCGGGAGGTGGAAACTACACTGAGTTGAGATCATGCCACTGCGTTCCAGCCTGGGTGACAGAAGGAGACTCTGAAAAAAAAACAAACAAACCCACAAACATACCAAAGGTACAATAAAAATATGGTAGTCTAATCTTATGGGACCTCTGTTGTATATATGGTCCATTGTTGACATCCTGATGTGGCACATGACTGTAAAAACAAATTCAAGGATTTCACCAAATAGCTTAAAGCTTTGTGAAAAATGTGAATTTTATATTAGTCATTGATCATAGCACCCAGCTAGTATTGGCTGACTGACTGACAGATGGATAGACAGATGGGTGGGTGGACAGATGGAGGCAGCAAGATTAGCAGACAGGGCAGTAGATTCAGTGAATGTGGTCAGGGCTGAGACAAGATGTGATTCAGTTCACAATATTTATTGACCCACTTCACCTGTTTAAATTACCTGCCTGGTCTCTCTAGAGTTTGAGGCTGTAAACTATTATCTAATTTTTGGAACCTGAGAGACCTGAAGGTTTTGAATTCATCCTAAGGAAAAAAATTTAAAACATGCACAACCTTTACTCATGAAGACATTCTCTGCCGTATTATACACACAATAATAAATTGGAAACAATTTACGTATCTTACAATAGAGTTTAGTAAATTATGATACATCAACCCAATGGAGTATGGTCATTAAAATGATAATTACAAAGACCATGGAAACATATTTATAGCATATATTACTTGAAAAATGCAGAATATAAAAGTATATTTGTGGTAAGTTTATAACTTAATAAACATATGGTTGTTTTCAGACCAATACTAGAAAAGAGTACATAAATATGAAAATCGTTAGCTTTCAGCAGTGAAAAGAAATGTCGCTACATTTCTCCTTTTCTCAAACTGTTAAATTTTTTTTTATTATTTATTCCAGTGAAGATCAGGGTGTTGAAAGACAACCTGTGATGAATAGACAGATGGATAGAAAACTTGGAGCAAGGGAAATGTTGGAAGAAAACTGGGGCTAATGTAGGATAAAGAAATTAAATTTGCCATAAAGAGAAGTGATTCCGTTAAAGCTTCTAAACCACATTGAATTTTACTTGTGGCATCTGCGACCTGAAGAATCCATTTATGTCTGCATGAACCTTTTTCTGTGGGTCTCGAAGTTCTGACTATTATGTGCGTTGGGGATGTGCCTGTGTGTGTGCCTGTGTTTGTGTGTGTGTGGTGGTGATGGTGGGGAGGATCCAATTCTTAAAATGCACCTTTTGTCATTATGTAAGAATACCTCTGATAATAGAAACCACTCATAAAATAAACATGTTACTGGGAATCTTAAGAGAATTCTTTGTAAGAGTGTCTATTGTAATGAATTCCAACAGACTTTGCTATTGTTTCTCATAAAGCTACTGGAATTTCATCACAATGCGCATATTGCAATTAATTGCATCCACAGTTTGTGGAACCTGGATAATTAGCAAGTGAAAATAAAACCTCTGATTTCAGTCAGGACAGGAGAAAAGCATTTTAGACACAGTGAATCAAACATTCACTTTCATCCTACAAATGTCTGGGTAGTGTTGATTTGGATATTCATCTAGGGACAGAGCTGAGAAATGACTGAACTTTGAGGTGAAGAGAGATGAGAGGAGGAGGTGAAAAGTAACTGCTGCTCACTGACAGAGCCAGGAAGCCCTGAAGAAAGGCTCTCAGCTTTGAATCCTCCAGTCCTTCCTCCTCAATTGACACCGTAAGAACTTTCCAGAATGAATGATTGGCATATGTGCAGGGATAGAACAAAAGTACATATTTTCAGCCAGGCGCAGTGGCTCATACCTGTAATACCAGCACTTTGGGAGACAGAGGTGGGTGAATCACCTGAGGCTAGGAGTTCAAGACCAGCCTGGCCAACATGGTGAAACTCATTGCTACTAAAAATACAAAAATTAGCCGGGCGTGGTGGTGTGTGTACCTATAATCCCAGCTACTCAGGAGGCTGAGGCAGGAGAATCATTCTAACCCAGGAGACGGAGGTTGCAGTGAGCCAAAATCATGCCACTGCACTCCAGCCTGAGTGATAGAGTGAAACTCCGTCTCAAAAAAAAAAAGTACATATTTTCAGGGACTTATATTTGCAGAGACTTTGTTGTAACTCTGGAATGGTGGAATAGTGCAAATACAGGCTTCAAAAAATTGAGTTCCAGTTCAAGCCCCATCACTCACTACCGGTGTGCAGCTGAACGAATCATTTCACTGTCGACTTCTCATATCTGCAACATGATATTGATAGCTATGACAGTGTTAAAATAATCACAATGTCTCTACTTATTTGGCATGTCACTGTGAGAAGTAAATATGATGAAAAGCTGAAAGTATTTTGTAAAGTCTATATAAATGCTATATCAGTGCTCTGTCAGTGTTAGTCACCAAGATCATTCTGGGTCATTATTTATCCAATCAATGTGACAGGGTTTACTTTCACCCTTCCTATACAGATTCATCAATTTCCTCTTTTCATTTGATCCAGATGTTTTCAGGGAAATTTACTTTGAATTTGTAGAAAGGAAAAGGCCTGTTCCTGCCCGGACTCCGTTTAGCAGAGAGTTTATCATTAAACATGCAGAGAACATGACTAACACAGGAGAATTGCTGCATTTCTAGGCCCAATGAAAGTAAAAGAGCTATTGGATAATAGAATATTGATTAGATAATTTGTTTCAGAGTCATTAGTTTCCACATGTAACTGAACCACTTCTGGAATCTCACATCTCTCAAATCATGAGAATCAATCTACTAAACCCGGAGCTCCCTACACATACACTTGAGCAGAAAAAGTATTTTCTAAAGTGTCCAGGGTATTAAATGTAAAATCAATATTTTCATTTAGCCAATGCTGTGGCCTTAAGTATATCACTGACCTTTAGGTGGTCAGCTTGTTACCTGTAAGTATAACTTTTCTTTTCTATCAAGCATCTAGCATCTAGCTCCTTTGAGCCTAGAAGTCTTAACTACTGTCATCCCTTAAGATTTTATTTTCTAATAATGCACAGCCCAGTTTTATAGAATGTCATGGTTTTTCATTGCTGACATTTATGACAAAATTCTTTTCATTTTTTATTTTGCTGCCAAAATGTCAACATGCAAATATGCTATGAATTTGCCAACTTGTATCTGTATGGACATACACAAAAAGTATGACAAAGACTAGAATAAGAAATGATTAATGATGCTGAATATATTGCCTGTTCTTTCCACATAGCATTCAATCTATGCTCACCTTTTATAGTTCAATATGCTGCCAGATCTCAAAACCATGCTGTAATTATTTTTAAATAAATAAAGAACAGTACTAGAGAAAGATGTTCTCCTTACTCAAACCCTAACTATGAGGCACAGTATGTTCATAGAACTTGGTCTCATTTTCACAGAGAAGGCAATATTTAGCATTAATACAACAAATGTATGTTATAGTATTATTTAGCACTTCTGCAAAATAGGCTTTCACTGTTCATATTTGGAGAAAATTAAAGAGAAGCCTGCCTTAAGTTCTCCAGTGATTTAGTAGACTTAGTTGTCGAATTTCTGGAAAAGCTAACTAAGTCATAGGATTTAAAAGGGTAGCATTTGCCAGAGTTCAAACCGGGGTCTGTTTTTTCTTTACGCAGTATCTGTTTTTGAGTCATCACAGGGAACTTGTAAACACAGAGCCAGGGAAATCTTATGCTTTTTAAATTTGAAAGCCCTTAGAAGCTTTCTGCTGAACTGCATTACACCAATCTTTAGAAAAAAAAATTAATGATAAATTATTTCTAAGTGTAGGTATGTAGGGTAACCTTTTTGAAAATGGAACATTGCTGCCACTCTAGATACATAATAGGAAAGGATATTTGCTGCTCATGGGTATAAGTTGAACGTGAACTCATTTTCTTCCAGGAAAATGATTGCAGTGAGGTCTGGCTCTGAAAAGTCTTACTGAAAACACCCTTATCATGAATCGAAAGGTTAAGGGGTTAAGGGTTACAGAAGATGTCTGTTTTTTTGTTGTTTTGTTTTTTGGTGTGTGTGTGTGTGTGTTTTCATATACAGACCATCTCTGACTTACAATGGTTTGACTCATGGTTTTTGGACTTGACGAGTGTGTGAAACCATCATAATTTTGAGGTAATGTACAGTATTCAACATATTACATGAGATAGTCCCTACTTTATTATAAAATAGGCTTTGTGTTGGGTGATTATGCTCAACTGCAGACTAATGTTAGTGTTCTGATCAGATTTAAGGTAGGCTAGACTAAGCCATGATGTTTGTAAAGTTTAGGGGTATTAAATGCAGTTTTGATTTATGGCATTTTCAACTTACAATGGGTTTATTGGGATGTAAACCCATCATAAACTGGGAACCATCTGTATTACTAAAATCTGAAGCAGGGGTAGGGAAGATTGGTAGAAAGATGCCTGAACAATAGCTGCACAATGGCTGTGTAATAATTACATCTTGAATAAGCCATCGGAAGAATGAAGCTATGTCATACACAAGGAGCAGTAGGTGATCTAGACACACAGCTTCTGGAAATAATGGAATGTAATAAATGTAAAGGATGCGCTTACACAGGGTATTTTCAAAATAATTTTGTTATAATTTATTTTTTTATAATTCAAATTGACAAGTAAAATCATACTGAATATGTTTTGATTTAGAAAGCCTCATTGGGAATCAATGAATTAGATCTACTCCTTGGAATCAAAAAAGTTTTTTTGTTGTTGTCTCACCCTGTAGAATGTCACAGTTTTCATTGCTGACATTTATGACAAAATTCTTTTCATTTTTTATTTTGCTGCCAAAATGTCAACATGCAAATATCCTATGAATTTGCCAACTTGTATCTGTATGGACACACAAAAAAAGTATGACAAAGGCTAGAATAAGAAATGATTAATGATGCTGAACATATTGTCTGTTCTTTCCACATAGCATTCAATCTATGAATTCCAGGCTTCACTCCAGGCTGGAGTGAAGTGGAGCAATCTTGGCTCACTGCAACCTCCGCCTCCTGGGTTCAAGTGATTCTTGTGCCTCAGCCTCCTGAGTAGCTGGGACTACAGGTATGTGCCACCATGCCTGGCTAATTGTTGTATTCTTAGTAGAGATGGGGTTTCACCATGTTGGCCAGGCTGGTCTCGAACGCCTGACCTCAGGTGATCCTCCCGCGATGGCCTCCTGATGTCTTGGAATTACAGGCGTGAGCCACCATGCCTGACCTCAAAAAAGATTTTAATTATGAAAACCCATTTAGCTTTGTCTTCCTAAGTAAGATGAAGTTGCTACATTATTTATTAATCCCCTGATTCCTTGAGGGGATCTTAAGAATACAAGAGCCAATAAAATGTTTGGAGAAAAGAGTCCAGAGACATTACAAAAAGAGCAAGCCTTGACTCTTGGGGATAGGCTGCTGCCATTGGCATAGGACCCATTCTTTTTAGTGAGTGAAGCTCAAAGACTCAAGCCTGTTTCTTTGATTTCTACCATCCTTTCCCTACCTGCTTTCTTTCTGAACTAGAGTCCAAAGTGGACCAGGGGTAGGGAGGAAACCATTTTCATTCATCATATCCATCTTGAAGAAGACACTGATCTGGGACCAGAAGTAGAAGGTAAGAGACCGTTGGTGTCACTTCCTTCATACATATCTAAAGGAAATCACCTACAACCTTCACACTTCAGTTTTAACTGAAAAGCTTTCTGGGTCAGGTGTGGTGGCTCATGCCTGTAATCCTAGCACTTTGGGAGGCTGAGGCAGGCGTATCACCTGAGGTCAAGAGTTCAAGACCAGCCTGGCCAACATGGTGAAACCCTGTCTCTATTAAAATACAAAAATTAGCTGGGTATGATGGCAGGCGCCTGTAATCCCAGCTACTTGGGAGGCTGAGACATGAGAATCACTTGAACCCGGGAGATAGTGGTTGTGGTGAGCCGAGATTGTGCCACTGTACTCTAGCCTGGGTGGCTGAGCGAGACTCCACCTCAAAAAGAAAAGAAAAGAAAAGCTTTCTGGGAACCGGTTTGTTATTTTAGGATTTAAATGTCCACAGAGGAAAGCCAACTGTGCCAAATTAAGTCAACTTCAAACAGGTCAAAGAAGGAGCTAAAGCTTCTTGAAATTGATAGACTGTTACTCACTTATTGGTGTCCCCTTTTATCAATATTATACGATACTTTAAAAGTAGTATCAAACCCCGAATCAACTCTTGTCCTAGAAGCTCATGTGTCATGGATCATGGTTTTAAGTGGTAGTAGTTAAACATCTAAAGAATTGAAATGTTAAATCAAGTTTCCATTCTCCTGACTGTATTTATTTTATTAACTCACATAAGTAAATTGGATTACTGTTAATCCTTGTTTCATAGCACACAGTCATCTTTGATCCATGTAGCTCTTCCTTTGTTTTATTTATATTATTCATGTATTTCTTAACTTATTTTTCCCCAGTAGGATTACTGTCCTCCTAATTGACTTTCTATTGGCCTCAGTATTTTTATCTATTAAATAAGGAAGTTAGATTATATGATATATTTAGTCTCTTTCTGCTTTGATGCTCTATGAATAACATTAAGACCTGCTTGGCCCAGAGCCTGGCATATAATTAGTGCTTAATAAGTGGTAGTTAATAGTTTACAGTAGACCTTTAAACAAGGCAGGGGCTAGGGGTGCCCTCACTCCCTGAAGTTGAAAATCTTGTATGACTTTTGATGTCTCCAAAACTTAACTAATAGCCTACTGTTGACCGGAAGCCTTACAGTTGATTAATACATATTTTGTATGTTTCTTGGCTTCTTTATCTATGTGTGACAGGGTGTTGCTCTGTGGCACAGACTCGAGTGCAATGGCATGATCATGGCTCAGTGCAGCCTTGAACTCCTGGCCTCAAGTGATCCTCTCACCACAGCCTCCAGAGTAGCTGGGACCACAAGTGCATGACAACTTGCCTGGCTAATTTTTTATTTTTTGTAGAGATTGGGTCACACTATGTGGCCTAGGTTGGTCTCCTGGGCTCAAGCGATCCACTCGCCTCAGCCTCCCAAAGTGCTGAGATTACAGGCACTGATCACACCTGGCCTATCTTGACCCTTTTTTTTTTTTAAGCCAAAATTATCAAACCATCCTTTGCCAGTATTAATTCTCCAGCTTTAGATTCTTCAGCTTCCTTTTGCTTTAAGTTGTTATATAACAACTTCCCTTTTTCTTGAATCACATTACATTCTACAGGTATGCCTTTCTTTTAGCAATCCTGCTCCCGTATAAAAGCTGCACTACCAATACCAAATAAAAATACATGTTTCTCACCTGCTGGTGAGAAAAACAGTGCGAGGTTGTCTCACCTGCTGGTGTAGCTGCAGTGAAGTCTTTGCGAGTTTTCTTTTTTTTTTTTTACAATGTTCTTACACTGGGTGGATTCATTTATCTTGAAAAGGTAAGCAACTGCAGTTGCAGACCTCAATCTATGCTACCTATCAAGCAATTCAACTTTTTCTCATAATGTCATGACTTTTCTTAATTCTTGGGAGTCCTTCCAGCATCACTATTAGCACTTCATATGGGTCCCATGGTGTTATTCAAGATTTACAGAATCGCCCTAAATACAATGAAACATATGCAAGAACCATGAGAGATCACTTTTTGCTGTGATACGCAATTTACTGGAGAAACTAGCTGCTCATGTGGAGACGATTAGTGTCATCAGATACTTGTAACACTTGAGCTCACCGCAATAGCAACAGGAGGTCGCTGAGATATTATTACCATAGTACAATATGCATTACAATTAATTTTATGCAGTTATTTAATATTACATCTTTATGTTTATTTACATTTCCTTCAACTGTGAATGGTGCTATTTATGGTCTGTAGGTGTTTGTGTGTATAAGTTTTAGTACATTTTAGTTTTTATCACACATATTTTTAATGATAAAATAGACTACTATCTACATATACTTTATGCACTCATAACATACCTAACTTTTTCTTTCTTTTTTTTTTTTTGAGAGGGAGTTTCGCTCTTGTTGTCCAGGCTAGAATTCAATGGCATGATCTCGGCTCACCGCAACCTCCGCCTCCCGGGTTCAAGCGATTCTCCTGCCTCAGCCTCCTGAGTAGCTGGGATTACAGGCATATACCACCATGCCTGGCTAATTTTGTAATTTTAGCAGAGACGGGTTTTCTCCATGTTGGTCAGGCTGGTCTTGAACTCCTGATCTCAGGTGATCCGCCTGCCTAGGCCTCCCAAAGTGCTGGGATTACAGGCGTGAGCCACCATACCCAGCACTTTTTCTTAATTTTTTCAATATATCTAAGCTACATGGTTTGTCTGAGAGTTAAACTGTGGCAATCTCCAAAAAAAACTTGCAATATATTTATTGAAGAAAATCTGCATAAATAGACCTGTGCAGTTCAAATTCAAGTTGTTTAAGGGTTAACTAGTAATTTATCATTATTAGCATTATTAAATTTGGGGAACTTTCACACTAATTCTCAATCTGATATATTAGGATACCATAGAGTTGGTAACTCTTCTAATTGGCAGTGAAACGTTCAGAGGCATTTTTTTTCTCCCGTTGGTCAGTTCCAAACAGCCCATTACCAATTTATCATTGATTCACAGAATCTCAGGTTGTAAGAGATCTTAGAGATTAATTTCTAGCAATGGATATAGCAGAGGAAGAAATAAGGTGTCTCATAAGGCAAACTCTTCCCAGAATAATTTCAGTTTGCAGAGTTTCAAGATGGGCCCTTATGGAGTTCTTTTTCCCTTCTCCTTCCATTAAACTGCTTAGATTTCTTTCTGTTCGTTGCATTTCAGTGAAGTTTTCTTTTAGAGATTTAAGGGACTTTGGCAGACAGGCCAAACACTAGTGGGGCCTCATTATCAAGTAATATGTTGCTAAGTATAAGACAGGGTAAAACTGAAAACTGCCTGGTTTCCTGCCATATGGCACGTTACAGAGGAAGAGTCAAGGGGCAAATCTTGCAGTTCTATTCTTCGCATACGAAAAGAAAACACTCATGCAAGACTTGGATTTTAGCTTCTTTACAATGTTAGTAATGGTTTTCCATCAACCACTACTAGTCTATCAGTTCTTCCTTCCTTTGGCTAGTGAGGCATTTGTAATAGAATTGACTGTCATAACTATCAGAGCCTAAGGTCATGAAATATGACAGATTCTTTGCTGTTGCTATTGGTGCTTATCTGGAAGCTTCCTTCTTGGCCAATAAGGCTCTACCCAAGGAAGCTAATGAGTTCATTAAAGTAGATCGCAAAGCAGGAAGCGGAATGTGCCTATTCATCAATGGAAGTGGGACTTCTTTTATACCATGTAGGTTTAAGAATCACACTTTTTGAGAATGGACTCATAATGGAACTGTGATATAACTGCAAAAGCTATGGATAATAAGAGGAATGAGTCTACATCCATACATTTGATTTAACAGATGAATGAGGGTTCAACTCATTTTTTTAAAAAAAACAGGGCTAGGTTTTCCCTTTAAAATACATATGCATTGAAATGAAAGAATATGCCCTTTGATTAAGTTTAAATGCTGGCCCAGGGATTAGTTTACAAAGTAGAAAAGTGGTTTGCCCACTTCCTACCTCATTTTCCAATTCTCTCTCATGTTCAATGCAGTGAATGTTACATTTGTGTGTGCCAACCAGGGCATGCTCACAGAAGGAAAGGGTGCTAGTGGAAAGAAAAAGAGAAAGACACCATGGAGAAAAAAATATTAATGATCAATTTTTCCACCCCAAGAAAATAATCTCCAGACTCCAGAAGACCGGGTGCAGTGATTCCTCTCCATTTCATTCAGAATTTGAAGCCCAGAGACAACACGGCTTTGAAAGAGAAGCATTTTGTGCTGCCTTTGTAGTCCTAAACAATAACAGCTCCCGAGTCCCAAAGAGAAACCCATAGGGCATCCTTCAAACTTGTTACAGAGTACCTTATGTAGTGGCAACCCTTCTGTGGATCATGCGGGACAGGTTCTTCCTCCTACCTGAAAAGCCCACAATTCTGAATAAAAAAAAAAAAAAAAAAAAAGAGATTGTCCTTTATATGTGTATTGAGATGTGGACCTTGACTGAAGTCTTATCCCACCTAAAATTTACCATCTTCAAGAGGGATAATCCAATGTCCCTATGCATAGATGCAGATCGTCAGAGTTAACAGTGTTGTAACAGATTGTGAACTTTCGGACTCCATGGCTGGGGAAGAAGGAAGAGATGTGTCTACAGGGACTGGCTAGTAGGGAGACTGTATCAAAACTCTAAAGCACAAGCATACTGCTTATGTTTTCCTCTTAATAATAACAGGCCGGGCACGGTGGATCATGCCTGTAATCTCAGCACTTTGCAGGCAGATCATTTGAGATCAGGAGTTCGAGACCAGTCAACCCTGTCTCTACTAAAAACACAAAAATTAGCCAACCTGTAATCCCAGCTACTCCAGGAGGCTGAGGCAGAAGATCACTTCAATCTGGGAGGCGAAGGCTGCAGTGAGCCAAGATCACACCACTGCACTCTAGCCTGGGCGACAGAGCAAGACTCTGTCTCAAAAATACATACATACATACATGCATACAATAAACCACATTTACTCTAGAATATTCAGAGATTCTGAATTCCACTAATGTTTTTGTGTCTCCCCCTTCCCCTTTCTCCAGTGTACAGCACAATTCATAGCACATGCTAGGTGCTCAAAACAGATGTGTTGAATCAGTCAAATAAATGAATAAAATACATACCCTTCTGCACATGTTTTCTTCTGATCTTCTATTTCTTCAGCTATAATGTGGGGATGATGTTATTTCGTGGATTTGTTTTCAAGATTAAATAATATAGCATCCCTTATACAATGTGTAAAATGTCAAATGCTATGCTCAGAGGTACTAGTGGAATTTTAAGTCTGCAGGTATGTTTCAGATTAAAAAAAAAAACCAGTACCAGAGCTATAGGTGGGATGAGTTAATTAATCTCAGACACATTTAACTAACAGGAGGAAAGAAATAGGGCATGGTAGGAGGAAAGAAAGGGGGACAGTTAGGGATATAGTGAATACTTTTAAAGTAAGTTGAATTATTTCATACGGGGTAATTTTTCTTGTCACAATAAATCACGCTGTGCCCCACCCCCGCTCCAGGAAGGCAAGGAGGTTGTAAAGGAGAAGCGAGAAGAGGGTTAATTTGAGCTCCCTTCTGCCTGCTGCAGTCACAGTGCATGATAGAATAATGAAAGGCCACATATCTCATCTGAACTTTCTCTGTGGTCTTTTTTATATTAAAGTCTTTCACTGTTACAGGACTGTGCTTGGAAAAGTTTTCCAACTTTTCCCTTGGTGGAGAAAAGCCCTCATCAGACGCAATCCAACAAATGAATGGAGTTATTTCCTTGGCCCAACATGTCCATCCACTGGCATACCAAATATTCATAGAAACATCTTTCCTCACTTCCAAGGCCGGAATTTTACTCTCCCCTGGCGTTGCCTAGTATCGGATGCGCAGATTTCGAAAGCGAGCAGGCAACAGACTTGGCTTTCGAGCCACCGTGGTTGGTTTTTCTAGGAGTCGATGCGACTTACTGTCCTGTGTGGTAACTTCTCCCGGGAGCAGAATGTGTAAAATAAACAGTTGCTGAAAAGCATGAAGAACTAACGAAGTGAAAATCTCGAGCTATTTGTTCAGCAATTGACACGCAAGTGACCTCCTTAAATGCCTAGTTATTTAAGGACGTTTAGAACGAGGATGAATGAATCTTCAGGGCGCTTACTTCGCACCGGTGTGTAAATTTCTTTAGTCTTTCGGGAAGTGGCGGTAAATTCATACAAATCCAGCAGGGAGGGGAGAGAAGAGGGTAAAACCACGATCTCGGAGCGCTCTTCTCAGTCCTTTGGAAAGACTTGCCTTTGCTGCCCGGAACCCTGGAGGTTACAGCTGGGAGAACCCGGAGGCGCTAGGACCTGGTCGGCGCCTGGCTGCGGCCGCTTTCAGGAGGGCGGAGGAGGGAGAGGAGGAGGGGGATGTGGGAAAGGAGGGGTGTTAAGCGGGGCGGGGGAAGTCATTTATGCAGAGCAGGAGCTGCTGCCATTGCCACTCAGAATCCCCGCGCGCTGCTCAGAGCCGGAGGGAGCGCTGGGAGCTAGCAAGCGAGCGCTCGGAGCCCGGGCCAGCAGAGGGGGCGCCCGGTCGCTGCCTGTACCGCTCCCGCTGGCCATCTCCGCCGCGCTCGGGGCCCCGGGAGGAGCGAGACCGAGTCGGAGAGTCCGAAAGCCGAGCCGGGCGAAACCCAACTGCGGAGGACGCCCGCCCCTCTCAGCCGCCTCCGGCGCCCGAGCCGGGGAGCATCGCCGAGCGCCCCGCGGGCCGGAGAGCTGGGAGCACAGGTCCCCGCAGCCCCAGGGATGGTCTAGGAGCTGGCGCAAGGATCGCTGCTCTGCTCCCCGCCGGGGCTAGCCGCCTCCTGCCGATCGTCCGGGGCTGCGAGCTGCGGCGGCCCAGGGCTGCGCGCCGGGCGGCCCAGGCCGGAGAAGTTAGTTGTGTGCGCCCTTAGTGCGCTGAGCCAGCCAGCGAGCGAGGGAGCAGCGAGGCGCCGGGACCATGGGCTGGGGGAGCCGCTGCTGCTGCCCGGGACGTTTGGACCTGCTGTGCGTGCTGGCGCTGCTCGGGGGCTGCCTGCTCCCCGTGTGCCGGACGCGCGTCTACACAAACCACTGGGCAGTCAAAATCGCCGGGGGCTTCCCGGAGGCCAACCGTATCGCCAGCAAGTACGGATTCATCAACATAGGACAGGTAACAAACTACAGGCTGGCCCAGCCCTCGGCCCTGAAGCCACTGAGGGCTTCTTGTCCCCTCTGCGTGGAACCCCCTCCCCCTCTTCCAGATGTGCTCTAGCAGCTGTTGCCCTAACTCTTGGGCGATGCTCTGTCTCTTGCGCGCGCGCGCGCGTACACACACACACACACACCCCAGAGTTGCCGGGTCCGTGTTTTGTTTACTTGTCTTTTGCAAACCACGCGGGACTGGTAGGGTCTCGGGAAAAATCCAGAGTGCCCCTGTGGTGGTTTTAGAGACGGCTGGACCTTTTGACCTGAAAAGTTGAGTAGCACTAGTAATCTGAGGCAAAGTCTCCGAGAGGGTGATCGTGGGGAGAGGGTGAAATGAGGTCTTTTGGGGGATAGGGGGTGAGCGCGCCTCTGATGCCTGCGGGTAAGGAAAAGCCTTTCCTGCTCGGACCTGAATTTAGCCCAGAAAGAAGTTTCCTCTTCTTGGACGAGGGAACCGCTGGCGCTGGAGACGCCGGAGGCGCGGGGACTGGAGCTGAAGGGAGGAGAAAGGAGGGGGAGGGAAGAGGGGGCGGCACCCGGTGTGAGTGCAGATTCAGGGGAGACATCTAGGCTTCCTTGCCTTAAGCGAGGTCCGCGTGGGGGCTCCCAGAAGGGAGTTGGAATGGGGAGGTGGGCAACTTCCGAAACCGGCTGGCTGAGTTCCGCTCCGGGAAAACTAGGAGTCTTACCCCGGGACGGAAGGTGCCGGGCCGGGAGGTTGCGCCGTGGGGCGAGAGTTGGGCAGGCAGCAGGGGCGCTGGGTTTTTGTGGGGTGCCGCTCGCGGGCTTTTGGCAGAGCTCCCCTGCTAGGGAGAAATGTCAATAAACTAAGGTGATGCTATGAGGATGACTGGAAGCGTAACAGATTTGGAGGTACTACGGGTTCAGTAGTCTTGGCTTTCTGGTTCTCTTCCCCCTACACTCCTGAGAGAAATGGGGGTAGAGAGGGCTATGAAATTGGGTTCCAGATAGCACCTCCCTCCACATACACGCCGCAAGCGTCTTTGGGGCTGGCCGGAGCAGCCGGTCCTGGCTAGGCTCAGGCGAGAATCCGCTGGAATGGGAGGTGAGGGTGATAGATGGCGCCTTTCCAGCAGGCGCGTTTGGGGACTGCCCGGGGTGCACGCACCCTGCGTGCTCTGCCTGGGGGAAGGGAGAGGGAGGTGCTGGCTGGTGCCAGAGGAGTGGGAGAGTACGGACAGTTTCTGAGGCCATTGCGTTCCACGCCCAGGAACCCGGGGACACCCCACCCGCCTCCTCCCCGCCGCCTGGGGGATGCGGCACCTGGAGAGGAGGCAGAGCTGCTGTCGCCGAGTCTAGAAGGAGCTGGGGAGCGCGGGGAGTGTTCAGAGGAGCAGGAGCACAAGATCTTGCACTTTGCCCGCTCAGAGGGAGGACATATTCCAGAGAAGCCAGCCCTGTGGAGAACTGAGACTAGGGCAAGGGGCACGGTTTGTATTCCCTCCCGCCCCTGGAAGTAAGGAAGTAAGGGAAGCCAGCCAGATTTTTGTTGCTTGAGTGACTGTCATCTGCGGAAGATTTCCATTCTAAAGGCTTGTTGGGATTCTACTGGCTTCTTTTTCTCTGGGAGAAAACACTGAGTCCGTTCAGGTCTTTTTACATGAACTTAAAGTTGGGCACTGCCTATGCTCTGGGAATGGAACTGGGGAGGTTAGCACTGAAAGTAGCTAGTACTATTAATCTTACCAGAGACTCATCTCGGGTTCTGCTAACATTGAACATCTCACACATGCCAGGCATTTTTGGAGGAATAAATTCTTGACCATACCCTTCTTTCTAAATCTCAAAACAACCTTGTTTGGTGAATATTACCTCACACAGGAGATGAGGAAACCGAGACCAGCTAAACAGTGGCAAAGCCATGATTCAGACCTGGGACTTTGTTGCAGGCCCAGTCCCCCATGGATCCTGCCTTTTAGGGAACCCTTCCATCCCATGATGAAGGAGGAAGAAAGTAAAATCTCCATTTCCTTGAATTCTGATTTAATGGCTCAGTAGACTGGAAGCAAATATCTGGTCTCAGTTCACAGATACTTAGTTCAAACGAACCTAGATTTCTTGACTTTAAGAACAAGGGCAGAAACAGCTGTTACCTTTCTGAATTAATTGAGCAGAACTGGTATGTGACAGAATCTGGCATAGTGAGATGGGAGAAATTGTCACCCAGCCCACTTTTGAGCAAGCAAACATTGCAATGTCCAGCATCCTCTGCCTGACTTTTTATAAAAGGCCTTATAATGAAGATTCATGGCTTCTCATTAAAAATAATAATACTAAGAAAGTTTACATACATATAACACCAAGGAGGATTTATTGTGGTTTTTACAGCGACAGTGAGGAAATTTAGTGCTTATAGAGGTTACAGAGGACCCCTTGAACCAGTGTAAAAAGATCAGCTATTCTACAGTGGAGAGCATTTCCTCTGTAGATCAAAGGAGCTTAAGCCTATGCTAAGTCTTTGGGGTGGTAAATTGAGTTCACACGTGCAGTATCATTGCACTGTAAGGGCCAAATGTATTTCTTAATCATCCTTTACTGCTCTGACCTTTCAACACTTTAGACATCCTTTTGTTATTCTTTCTTTCCATCAGTAAACCAGCTGTGGTAATCAGCTGAGGGCAGTCACTCATTTGCAGATGCCTCCGGATTGTTCTGTTTTTTTACCCATTTGGGCTTGGGGTCTCATGTGTTGCAAATTGGAACTGAAACTTGTTATTATTTCTGCAGCCATTTACCATCCTGGTAGTATTTTTTTTATATCTTTGGTATGATATTCTAGGTGAGTAAGGTAGTGAATTTTTACCACACTAAAGGTACAGTTTTGACTATTTACTCAGAATATCAATGTAATGTTTTGTGTAGCATCTTAGCATTTAAAAGTCACGAGAGGTAACATTTCTGGCCGGGCTGGGGGATTTCTATGGGAAACAATAGTTGTGCCTGTTCTGTTAAAAAAAAGATGGGATGTGCAGAGTAACACGAGAAGAAAGCAAACAAACAAGCAAACAGGACGGGCTTGATTTCCAGAAGGAAACATAAATGAGGGTTTTCTTGCCTTTGTTTATAGAGCTAGCATATGTTTTCACAAAATGTTTATATTCTGTGAATGGCTGTGCTTTGAAATCCTGCAATAATAATACTTAACCATAATCATTGTTAGTTGTTGTCATGTTAGCATATATTATCTTTTGGTTGGTATCAGAGTCAGCTGCAAAATGCCCTCCTTTTCTTACCTACAAGTTCTGACTACCAGCCCTCTTAGGATCTAGTGGAACCAGCACCTTCTGAGCTGGCCAAGGGTAGGAGGTGTGCGTGCCTATTGACCTGCACGGGAATGGAGGGAGAAGCCTTTGTCCTCCCTCACTAATCATGTGCTCTGACCCTTTGAGCTAACGATCTACTGGTTAGACAATTGAAATGATATAAAGGAATAAGACCTGACATATTGTTAATTGTGGACCTCCATTTAGAGTAAATCTACAAAGGAGAATTAATATCTGGTTATTTGAATTCAGGGAGAAGATCCCTTGTGAACAGACAGATTGTTTGCAATGTGCAATAGCTGTATTTATCCTTCTGTGAGTTGTTTATAATCCTTGATTCCAGCCTGAGATTACCAGTAGCAAAGCCCCTTCCCCAAACCACATAACAATTTGAATAACACCTCTGAAGGATAAAACTAGATGCAAGCCACGCTGGGGAAATATTTTACCTAGAGCCCCCCCATTGACAGTATGTGGACTTGGAAACTCTGGAGAGACCACTTTCGAGGCTGTGAAAGCAGGAAAGTCACTGAACTTAATGGAGCCTCTGTTCCTTCATCTGTAAAATGATAAATCTCTAGATAATAGAGTGAGTTAACTATGCATTGCTCAGCACATAGTTAGACTTGCAGCGAAAGGTTTATTTAATCTGAATCTGAGGAGAAAGGTCAAAATAAATGAGATCCAAAGTTTTAGATAAGGAGAAAGGAAGACATTTTAAAAATGGAGATGCAAAAGGTGAAGATCAGGAAAATAAATTTTTGAAGATTGAATTGTAAGAGCTATATCATAGCTTTGTTCAATTTTCCTGTTCAATGAGTAATTTAAAATCCTAATAGTTTAGAAATAGTTTCATGTTAGATTCTAAACAATCAGGATTGATTTCCATGGCAGGGCCCTCTTCCCTCATTGATCCCAGTCACAGGCCAGGAATTGTTATAAGATAAGCATACTGCAGATGGACGAAAGGGAAGAAAAAAACCAGAAAAATTTTCTTAAATCATATTCGCATTTACATTTTGTTTATTATTTTGGATGTAGTTTGTATGAGTAAAGCTAGAAGAAATATTTTTCAAGTAGGTAGGAAGAGATACATTCTCAGGGAGAACTTTGTTCAGAGATGTCCTGAACGCCTCCCACCCTGCTGATTAATTTTGAGCTGTGAATATTATAGGACGCTTGAAATGTTGATTCATGGTGGGCAGTGAATTCTGGGTGCTTATGGATAGTTCTGGAAATAGGGGATGTGGTTAGTCTGATGGGCTGTATGGGAGTGGATTGTGCTTGCCTAATAAATTCTTAGGCATTTTGTAAACAGGAGAGTTAATTGGTGCTGTGGTCCCAGATTGGTCTTGGTGTGATAAATCTGGCTTTGCATAGGCAGCTCTTCATGCCCAAGAACCTCAGTCCTGACCCCTGCTAGCCGCTTTCATATGCATATTTCTTATCATGAGGCAAATGAAGGGATAGGGGAACCTTTGCTGGAAAAAGCAATTCAGAGTGCATGGCCTGATGATGGCAGGTCTGTTGCATTAACCTCATAGATAAGGCATGGCTTGTATGTGGTCATTGGGGATTTTGGGGTCTATTTGAAGTGAAAAACTGCATTTTTGTGAGCCTAAAGGCAGCTGACTTTGCCTTATGACTGTCTTTCATGGGCTTACATCCAGAGGTCCTAACCTTAAAGGTCAGCCAGAGAAACAGGGTAGTACGGTGGGAAAATTTTCAGCAATGTCTGACTCTTTGGCTGAGAGAGGGAGTCCTGACCCAGAAATATCCCCTGGGCAGGGAGGGGTATTTTTGTTGTCGGTTCAAGTTATGTGAAGCAGTGTCTGGTTTTCACCAAGGCTGAAGTATCTCCAGGCATTGCTGTGCATTGGGACTTTATTATTCATTTAATTCAGGTTGTAATCAATGACAAAAAAGCTGACTTTAGCTTCTTGGCTGGTAAAAATAAATGCTTATAGACATTCATCCATGCTAGAATACACACACACACACACACACACACACACACACACACATACACATATATATGATACATACACAGATGTATATGTAATATGTGTATATATACACAGCATATATGTCAATTTTTATTTTTACCAGAATAAAATTTGCACATAGTTTAGAGCAAAATTACGCATGTAGTGTTCTCACTAGTTTCAACAAATTATCCATCTCTATATCCAAGGGTACCAAGGAGGAACAATCAGTGCCAGTAAACTCTCCAATCTGAGTTCATCCTGGGAATAAAATTAGATCGGAAAGAAAACAAGACTAAGAGTCAGGTTTGAGTGAAATTCCAGGGTCTTTACTTTTATCAACCAACGTGACCCTCAGTTCCTCATTTTTCAGATAGGGAGCCGTAATACCTACTCCATCCACCTCATAGGGTTGCTGTGAAAATCAGGTGCCCTAATAGTGAAGATGAACGTGTATATAGCTAAAATAAGGCATAGGGAGCATTATATGATCTTTAAAGACACCGAAGAGATGTACAGGCACTCAAAGGAAAATAACAACATGCAGTGATTTTCCAGAGTCTTGTGATTGTCCCTGGGGATATAATGGGGGCTGAAAGGAAGCTGAATTAAGTGTTGTGCCTGATTATCCCATAGGATGATGGGATAGCTACACTTTTCCCCCAAGAGCCATGGAGACAGGACAGGGGTGGGGGCAACTGACAAGAAAATCAGCCGGCTAAGGCTCCCGTCTCCTGTTGGACAGCCCTCGTTTATAAGACATATACAATATGGAGCTTGCAAGGTTTTCTTTCTTTCTTTTTTTTTTCCCAAAATGGAGTCTCGCTTTGTCACCCAGGTTGGAGAGCAGTGGCACGATCTCGGCTCATTGCAACCGCTGCCTCCCAAGAGTAAGTGATTCTCCTGCCTCAGCCTCCTGAGGAGCTGGGATGACAGGCACGCACCACCACGCCCAGCTAATTTTTGTATTTTTAGTAGAGACGGAGTTTCACCATGTTACCAGACTTGTCTCCAACTCCTGACCTCAAGTGATCCACCTGCCTTGGCTTTCCTAAGTGCTGGGATTACAAGCGTGAGCCACTGGGCCCAGGCAAGATTTTCTATTTAAAGTATCAAAACATAGTCTTTTAGTTTGACTCCAGTGTGAGTCTGTATAGAAAACTAGTGGGAAGTAAAACTGAAACGTAATAGGCCCGTGAGGACTATAGATGGGAGTCTTTCAGGTACAAGTGTTAAAAATCAACCCCAAACTGCTTAAGTAAAACTAACGAACAAGCAGATAAGCAGACTGGGAATGTGTTAGTTTAAACAGATTCACGCCTTTATGCGCCTTTCGGAAAACAGCTGAACTCTTTTTGTAATGAGGCCTTACCTGATCTGCACTTTCTTCATGGCCAAACCTACCCTGACTTAAACTGACATTAATTAGGCCCTTAATTTGTTTCACTGCAGAGATATGAATTGAGTTTGATTGCAGGGATGTTGTCCTTGATCCAGACAGAGGTGTGTGTAATATACTCAAGTATGTGCCTCATTATGCTTTTCTCACCTGAATAATTCTGAGTTCTGAAACATATTTAAATCTAAGAGTTTCAAAAAAATGATTGTGGGCCCGTCCAGCTGCAAAGCCAGAGGTAGTGCTAATGTCAGCTATTTCTCCTTTTCCCTCAGAAGCTGCTTTCCAGCAAGCAGCAAAGTTCATATGCTTCTTAGTACCTTTCTTATCCAGTATTAAAATTAACCCCTGAAAAATACTCCTGATCATTGGGTGGGGTTGTATCTCCACATGTGGGCCAATCACTTTGTCTAGGAGGGTAGCAGTATTTTGATGGGTGAGCTTGGATCACATGTTCTCCCTCGACGGGAGATGTTGACCTTTGATGGGCAGTCCACCAGTTGGGTAGGGACAATACCCCAAAGGAAAGTGGGATGCCATTACTAGAATAAGAGAAAAGAGATGTGGGGTAAGGAAAAAAAAAACCCACTAGAGATCAGGTTTTACAGGCCCCAAATGCCTAGGCTAGAGAGTTTCAACCTTATCATTTAGGATAAGTTTATATTGAGGTTTATATTGAAGATCTCTGAGAAGGACAGACAACAACCCACTGATTCTACCAACACAAGTCTACCGTGTAACATATGGATCAGAAAACATTCTCTGTTCTTGAGACGCCAGAACATTTTCACCCATAATTATCATTTAGTAAGACAAATAGTAATGGACTTCTGGGTGGTATAGTATGGTTCAGTCACGCCTTGGGAGAGTCTGCTGTTGCAGTGTGCACAATGAACTGAATGCATAATGGCAGAGTGGTTATTGTGTTGGCAATGATGATTGGTAATGAAAACAGGAGCTGTGACGATGGAAAGATTTGGACGTTCATGTAGAGGATGATTCAATAGGGCTTGGTAACTAAATGGAAGTAGGGGATGCGGAGGCGGGAGAACGTGAAGATAGCTGCAAAGTTTTAGCCTTGGGACCAGGAGAAGGGTGGACTGTTGTGTAGAATTAGGACAGTCTGCAGGATCATTTCTGAGAACAAAAGGATAGGCTCAGCATTAATTTTCTTTTAGATTTATCTGTATTATATATTTAAGGTATATAACATATTTTGATATACATAGTGAAATGATTATTACAGGTAAGCAAATTTACGTATTTATCATCTTCCATAGTTATCTCTCCTTTTTGTGGTAAGAGCTCCTAAAATCTGGTCTCTTAGCAAATATTCAATAAACAACACAGTATTATTATGTTGTTTATCCCTAGTACTCCTGCTGCACATTCCATCTCTAGACAAATTCATCTGATATAACTGTGAGTTTGTACCCTTTGACCTACATCTCCCTCCTTCCTCTCCTCACCCCTGTTAGTCACTGTTACACTCTGTTTCTATGTAGTCAACATTTCCGCCCCCCCCCAAATTCCACATATAAGCGGGATCATCAGCATTCTTTTTGTTGGAAGATAGAAGGACATGCTTATAGAAATGCCCAGTAGGTGGAAGAGCATTTAGATTGGGAAAGAAGTATCAATTAGCATTCATCAACCTCAGTATAAAGGAAGCTTGTGGAAGGGCTTAGGATTGTTAAGAGATGAAGCATGAAGAGAGGGGCACTGAGAAGGCAGAGAGAAGAATGTCTCCACTTAGGGAGCAAGGGAGAATGGGAGTAGATGAAGGGGTCAGGAAGATGGAGAGAGCCACCGGAAGAAAGGGTGCCTCCTTTAGATGGTGTGCAGTAGTGAGAAGTGCTATAGAAAGAATCCAGGAGGATGTGTGTTAAGTGATAAGGAGGCTTCCAGTACTCTTAGCACCAACGCTTGATTGAATAGTGGAGTGGAAGTCAGGTTGTGGGGCAGTAGAGAAATGGAGCACAACAGTTTTGAATTGCACATCTGCTTCTATCCACCTGCCGGCCTCCATTCCCTCCCTTCATCTCTTTCTTGCCAATGTACTGGAGTAGTTAGGATCATAGGTTTAGAATTAAAAGGGTTTGAAACCTAATACTGCTCCTTCCTAGCTGGGGGACCCTAGATAAATGTCTTAAGCTCTCTGTTCCTCAGTTTCTTCGTGTATGAAAAGGACATAATAACAAGAGTGATCCCCCCCCCCATACAATTGTTGTGAGGATGAGTTAAAAGTGGCTAGGATAGTATCTGACACACAAATACTCAGTAAATGAGAGTTATTATATCTTGTTTAAAAATTTTTTGGCCAGGTGAAGAGGCTCACGCCTGTAATCCCAGGACTTTGGGAGGCCGAAGCAGCCGGATCACTTGAGGTCAGGAGTTCGAGACCAGCCTGGCCAACGTGGCAAAATCCCATCTCTACTAAAAATACAAAAATTAGCTGGGCATGGTGTCGAGCGTCTGTAATCCCAGCCACTCAGGAGGCTGAGGCAGGAGAATCACTTGAACCTGGGAGGTGGAGGTTGCAGTGAGCCGAGATCGTGCTGCTGCATTCCAGCCTGGGTGCTGGGTGACAGAGCGAGATACCATCTGAAAAAAAAAAAAAAAAAAAAAAGGACAAAACAAGGAATTTGAATTTACCAGAGTAAGAGAGAAGACGAAAGAGAGACTCTGGGAAACTAGGGGGCAAACAGTTCTTGAATACAAAAGGTGCCACCTCTGAAGTAGTTGACCATAGTCAGAAGGTGGTGGGGCCAAAATAGGACTATTGGACCAATGGAATAGGGTGGTCATAGGGGCTTTACAAGCAAAAGAAAAATGGATGGCCAATTTGGTAAGAGTGGTAGAAGCAGAAAGATGAGAGTCAACCCAGAGAGTATTTATATTTTTTTGTAAGCTACTAGCTAGAGTTGTTCTGCTCGAAGATAAGGTCCAGGGTATGGAGATGCAGGTGAGACAACCAGGCAGAGAACAGGTGAAGGCTAATGGGTTGGAAAGAGTCAGGAAACAGAGGCTAGAGTATTTGAGGGGTTATCAGTGTGTGGAAGAAGAGGATTCCAAGTAATTTGTGCTGATATATCCACTGGGCAGATAAACATGAAGCTTACCCCGTATTTCATTCTCTTTGGATAAATGTAGGTATTATCTCTGCTTTACACATCTGTGTGCTATTATTTGCACTGCAGGTCCCGTACCAACTTAAGGGATAAAGACAGACACAGAGATGATTGCTTTCAACTCCCATATTTGGTTTAAAAACTGAAGATTGTGTTGAACACTGAATATAGAGGGAACAGTGGAAACAGAGAATGTAAAACCAGGACACAATATTTAAGGATGATTTTTTAAAATGGTCTATACTATCTCACATTTTAGGTTGACTTTTAGCTTAGGTTGTCACATAATCTACTTTCCATCTCAGTATTATACCAGATAATTATAACTATAATTTATTCACATTTCATGTATTCTGCCCTTTAAATACATATTTTATACAGTACAACAAAGCTATGTTCCAAACATGCCTTTCATGTATTCTTAGCCTAAACTTTACCACCTTATAGGAATATAGATATGTTTTAAAATATGAGTCTTTAAAATTATTTATAGATTGCTCTATCACATATAACATTTTTAGATTGCTCTATGTAATAGATTAATCTTGTTTACATTTGTATGATAATCTGATTGTTAATTGAGGTTAGCATCACAAAATAAGTATTTAAGTTTCTATTTTAATTTTCTGTGCATTATCTAAGAGGTTAATTCTATCCTGGGAAAATTACATTTTGGATACCATGCCAGCATTGAACTTAGTTAAGATTTATTAAAAGCAAGTCTTTCCTTGATGCCTTTCCCAGCATGACAAACTGTTTATATTCTCTCTCTCTCTCTGTGTGTATATGTGTGTGTGTGTATATGTGTGTGTGTGTATGTGTATATATATATATAAAATGAGTACTTAAGGGATGATATTTTGTAATAAGTTTTAAGGTCTGCTATTTTTCTATACTGAGAAGCTCTTACAGCTGTAAAAATATACCAGATCTCTGCATATCCATGTTCCCATGCTTGTACCTTGTTTTCTCTGGTGGGAGTTCCTCAACCAAAATAAAGCTGGGTAGTCTGAATACAGAGCAGGGAGGGGAGATCATCCCAGGGCCTATAATTTTGTCAGCAAATATCCATAGTGTAAATTTAGAAAGATACTGCTTACTCATCCTGTGCCTATTCTAGTTTCATTTAACTAATATGTTTGTGTGTCGGCGGGAACCCCATTCATCAATTTCAGTTTCTCAAAGAAAACAAAATTGTAGGCCACTTAGGATTTATTACAGGCTAGCTTCCAGCAAAACCTTTTTTTAAATTTTTTTTTTAAGTATGGGGCATCTTTCTATTTGGTGCTCACGGACCAATTTACCAAATGCTGCATTCTTTGAGTCATCACAGGATGATGTCATTGCTCCTGGGCTGGTTGGACAATGCTGGGAACCAGTGAAGGAAACTCAAAGCTGAAAACAGGTGACTTGAGTCACCTTTCTAGATCCAGCGGTGCCATGAATTTGTCACATATTTATGAGCCGGTTACAGGTTTCCTTTGTCATAAAAGATTAATTCTATTCATTGTTTTATTTAAAAAATAGTCATCGAGGGACACCGTCAAGAAAGTGAAAGCACAACCCACAGAATGGGAGTAAATATTTGTAAATCATATTTGAGGAAGACTTGTACCCAAAGTATGTAATGAATTCTTGCTCTCAATAATAAAAGACCAGTTTCTCAATTAAAAATGGGCAGAAAATACCTGAGTAGACATTTTGTCAAAGCACATATTGTAAATAGGCAAGAGCACATCTAAAGATGTTTAACATCATCAGTCACCAGGGAAATGTAAGTCAAACCTCAATAAGCTACTGGCTTACACTCACTAGGATGGCTATAATAAAAAAGACAGATCATTACAAGTGTTGATGAGAATGTGGAGAAATTGCAACTCTCCAATTTACAATGGGAATGTGCTAATGGGAATGTAAAGCTGTGAGATCAGTTTACTAAACTGTCTGGCAGTTCCTCAAAAGGTGAAACATACAGCTACTGTATGACCCAGAGTTCTCTCCTAAATGTATACCCAACAGAAATGAAAACATTTTTCCACACAAAATCTTGTAGATAAACGTTCATGGCAGCATTATTCACAATAGCCAAAAAGCAGAAACAACTCAACTGTCTATCGATGGATATATGGATAAACAAAATTTGGTGTATTCATATTAATATTATGGCATATTTCTTCACAATGGAAATGAAGTTCTCATACATGCTACAATGTGGATGAACCTTGAAAATATTATGCTAAGTGAAAGGAACCAGTCACAAAAGACTACATATTGTATCATTCTGTTTATATGAAATGTCCAGATTTAGCAAATCTATAGAGACAGAGGGTAGATGAGTGGTTGTGTAAGGCTGGAAGGGTTGGTGGGAAATGGGGAGTGGCTGCTAATAGGTACGAGATTTTTTTGGGAGGTGATGAAATGTTCTAAAATTGATTGTTGACCAGGCTCACTGGCTGTTGCCTGTAATCCCAACATTTGGGGAGGTCAAAGTGAGAGAATCGCTTGAGGCTAGAAGTTCAAGACTAGCCTGGGCAATAAAGCGAGACTCTCTGGTCTCTACAAAAATAAAAATAAAAAATTAGCAGGGCATGGTAGCCTGTAGTCCCAGCTGTTCGGCAAGCTGAGGAAGAAAGATGGCTTGAACCCAAGAAATTTGAGGATGCAGTGAGCTGTAATTGTGCCACTGCATTCCAACCTGGATGACAGCAAGATTCTGTCTCAAAAAATAGTCATAATAATAACACCGATTATGGTGATTTGTGCACAACTTTGTGAACATACTAAAAACAATGTAATACTCTGCTTGAAAGCAGGGGTTCCTAACCCCTAGGCCATAGACTGATACGATCTGTGGCCTGTTAGGAACCAGGCTGAACAGCAGGAAGTGGAGCTGCAGGTGAGCCGCTCCACTTCCTGTCAGATCTGAGGGGCCATTGGACTCTCCTAGGAGGGCGAACCCTGTTGTGAACTGTGCATGTGGGGGAGCTAGGTTGCGTGCTCCTTACTATCTGATGATCTGATATGGAACAGTTTCAACCCACAACCATTGCCCCCTCCCCTGTCTGTGGAAAAATTTTCTTCCATGAAACTGGTCCCTGGTGCCGAAAAGGTTGGGGACCACTGCTTTAAAAGGTGAATTGTTTGGTATGTGAATTATATCTCAATAAAGCTGTTAAAATAGTTATTGAGTACCTATTTTATCAGCCATTCTACTGGGCACAATACAGTTACATTTGTCTGCTTACATGGTGCTTGCATTATAGTGGGAGGAGACAAGCCATAGTCCAGTAATGACATGAGTAAAATAATTTCAAATTATGATAGGTGCTGTTGGAAAGCAACATGTTAGTAGACTAAAGTGTGACTAAGAGTGAGAGAACTCATTTAGTTGGTCAGGGAGACTCACTGAGGAGGAACACTTGAGCAGATACCTAATTTTTTTTTTCTTTTTCTTTTTTTTTTGAGACAGAGTCTCCCACTGTTGCCCAGGCTGTAGTGCAGTGGTGCAATCTCGGCTCACTGCAACCTCCGCCTCCCAGGTTCAAGCGATTCTCCTGCCTCAACCTTCTGAGTAGCTGAGATTACAGGTGCCTGCCACCATGCTTGGCTGATTTTTTGTATTTTTAGTAGAGATGGGGTTTTACTATGTTGGTCAGGCTGGTCTTGAACTCCTGACCTTGTGATCTGCCTGCCTCAGCCTCCCAAAGTGCTGCTCACAGGTGTGAGCCACTGCGCCCAGCTGCAGATACCTAATTTTAAGAAAGCACCAACCACATGGTAGTCTGGAGTTGGATGAGGTCTTTGTAAAGGAGATAGCAAATGCAAAGGCCTCAGAGAAAGAGGTCAGACAGTGTAAATGGAGACTAACAAGGAAAAAGAGGTAGAGCTTGAGATTGGAGAGGATGATCTTAAGGCTTAATTTTGGTGATGTCATTTCCCTGTTCAGAAGCCACCAGTAGCTCCAATTTGCCTATTGCGTTACAATGGATTCCTTCTCTGGGCTTTTAAAGGCCTGTACCTACTTGTCCTGAAATAGTTTTTCTGTCATTTCTCCTACTCATTCCCTTAATAAAGCTAGACCTTCCCATTGTTCCCCAGATATTACGCTCAATGCTTTCCTGTTGCTGTGTCAGTCTTTTCGCTTGAACTATTTACCTGATCCATTGCTCTTCTGGAAATTTTATCTCTTCTTGAAGGCACCTCTCAAATGTCACCTCTTGTCTATGGCCATACTATGCTGAATGCGCCCTGTCTCATCAAATATCACCTCTTTACCTATATTTTGCTCTGGAAGTATATGTAAAATATAGGTATAGGTAAAATTGCTCTGATTTTTAACTTCATTGACTTGCGTAATATCTTGCCCAAAATTCTCTTAGGGAATTAAATATAGTTAAGTTTTTCTTTTTTCTTTTTTCCATCTACAGGGACTTAATTATTACTCTGTAGCATATAGCATAGTGTCTCACTCTGTATACGTAGTCATTAAATATTGGTTGAATTCTAAAGTATTTTGCAGACATGGAATGTACATAAAATATAAAATAAATATGAACACGAGAAAAATTACAAAAAATTCTATATAGTCAAGAATGATATCAGTAGTGCATTTTATATTCTATAAAGGGGTATGGTAAAAAGCAGTGATCTAGGATTGATGAGTCATTTATGTGTGGGTTTGAAAGTCCAGGCTTCCTGGGAAATAGCCTCACCCTTATCTTTTAGTGTTTCAGACCTTGGCATCATTAGCAGGGTCATTCTTCTGATTTTGACTTCTATGAGCATTTTTGGTATGAGAGTCAGAGTACACAGTGTGACAGCATGCACTCTGAGAGCCAAGTCCCAGATTATCCTAGGACTGTGATTGCTTTTCTGTGGATCTTGGTGAACCCTAAGGGTCCTTCCGGCTGTGACCATCTCCTTGGGGTGGCAGTGAAAGTCTTTTGTCTATTGGAGCAGTGGGAAGAACAGCACAGAGTTCCCTAATGAAGGAACTGGTCAGTAGTAAGAAACAATTTCCAATCACGGGCAAATTTCACTGTTTATATAGAAGCAATGGAAGTAGCAAAAACAAGCAGGTTTGGTGCACATGAAAGATACTAAAAGAAAGGTCCTCTGTATAAAATAAGCTGTAGACTCTTGTGATGGTTAGAGGCTCATGGCAGGGCCTAGCCGGATTGGCCATTTAAGCGCCAAAACACTGCAATTAAATCCGGAGACGAGGAGGGATTGCAGACTCCAGAACAAACAGAAATAAATTAAGCCCTGCAGCTCAGTCCTTAAGGAGTGGCTTCAGCAACATCCTTAGAGAAGGAAATAAACTCAGGACAAATAGAACAAATATTTATTGGGAGTTAACTCCCTTTAATGATAAAAGGAACATTCTCTTGGTTGGGTGACATGGCCAGAAGCCAATCTCTCAATAGAGATGAGTCTCCCCATTTGACCTCTTTTCTTTTATCAGGTCCAAGCTGCAAACCTCCAGGCCTTCAGGCTTGGGTAGATAGAGGGAAAGGTGAGTTGTATTTTCTAGGTCAGATGAAGGAGTGATGGAAAAGCTGAGCTTTCTCATAGGATATATAGTTTGAGAGTAGAGCTATTCCTTCCTCACAATTGTGATGGGACTACTGTAGGTGAGGCCTTTGTTACTCTTATGTGGATTTTTGTGCAAGTCTTACCCTGTCCCCACTATCTCCCCTTTCCTCTGGTCAAAAAGACTTGACTTCTTCCTCTCCCTTTTTCTTCTCTTTTCCACCTCTTCCTTCCTTAATGTTCTCAACATCATTCAACCTAACTATTGTGCCATTCTGTGCACATGAACTGGCGTGTCCTGCTTTTTCGCCTCTACTCATGTCATTCTCACTGCCAGAACATCCACATGTCCAGATCTCACTATGTTCTGCAAAGCACTTCTGAGATGTCATTTCCTCAAATGAAACTTCCTATGGCTAAAACCTCCTTTGTTTAAACTCTCGTTGAACCTTGTATGCTTCTTTTTATTGGCACTTGGCATTTTCATCTCACATGCCGTCTGTCTATCGATCTATCGATCTATCTATCTATCTATCTATCTATCTATCTATCTATTTAATTTTCTCTCCTCTGCTAGATAATAATCCCCTTAAACATAGGATTTCTGGGCCACGTGCAATGGCTTATGCCTGTAATACCAGCACTTTGGGAGGCCGAGGCGGGCAGATCACCTGAGGTCTGGAGTTTGAGACCAGCCTGGCCAACGTGGCAAAACCCTGTCTCAACTAAAAATACAAAAATTAGCCGGGTGTGGTGATGGGCACCTGTAGTCCCAGTTACTCTGGGAAGCTGAGGCAGGAGAATCGCTGGAACCCAGGAGGCGGAGGTTGCAGTGAGCCAAGATCACGCCACTGCACCCCAGCCTGGGTGACAGAGTGAGACTCCATCTCAAACACACACACACACACAGACACACACACACAAACAAGACAGGATTTCTGTGTGGTTCACCTTTGTGACCCAGTAGGCACCTAGAAGAATTTTCTGTAGTTAAAATGCCCTTAGAGCTGGGTGCAGTGGCTCACGCCTATAATCCCAGCACTTTGTGAGGCTGAGGCAGGCGAATCACCTGAGGTCAGGAGTTCAAGACCAGCCTGACCAACATGGAGAAGCTTAATTTGTACTAAAAATACAAAATTAGCTGGGTGTGGTGGTGGGTGACTGTAATTCCAGCTACTCGAGAGGCTGAGGCAGGAGAATCGCTTGAACCTGGGAGGTGGAGGTCGCAGTGAGCTGAGATCATGCCATTGCACTCCAGCCTGGGTAATAAGAGTGAGACTCCATCTCAAAAAAAAAAAAAAAAATAAAATGCCCTCAGAAACATTTTCTAAAATGGATAAATGGGAGTGGGCAAAAACAGGCAGGGAGTAAATAAAGCCCGTAGCAGTTGTTAGTACTGTCCACTGAATGTTTCTGGTTCTCTCCCTTGGCTGTGTTATAAGATTGAATTTCCCTATATTTGGTGTTGAGCATGGCCAGGTGACTTCAGTGGGCCAGTGAAATGTGAGCAGAAGCGGCACGTGTCCCTTCATTTACAGTCAGTGAGTGATTTGTGGTGAGGTGCATCTGCCCTGTGATTGGCAAAGCTCCAGATGGTGGATGCTTCATTAGTCTGAGTCCTTGAGGGATGCGATGAGCAGCACTCCCAGCCCAGTGCACAATAGATACTAACATAGGCTAGAAATAAACCTTTTTTGTTTTAAGTCACCGAGTCTCATGGAATCAGTTCACTCTAGTGGAACCTAGTCCATCCTGACAAACACGAAAAGACCAAGCTCAATAGTTTTCTCCTTAGCCTTGTGTGCAGTGTAGACTAAGATAGGTGATCAAAGCAGAGAAAAAGATAGTGATACTCTGGATAATGAACCCTGTGATGTAATAGGAAGACCTTAGTGAACCCCAGCATACATTTTGCTGATTATTCAATTGGTAATTATGTATATCCAAGAAAATAATCAGAAGTCACTTAGTTATTTCCAGATGTGTGTATGTGATTCTGTTGTTTAGAGATTTTGCATTTCCTGAAAGAAACCCTAAAGGTGCTAGAGCTTAATTGCTCTCAGAGTTGCTTCTTTGTCCTCACGTTATTTATTGACCTTGCCGGTTCTTTGGATGAAATTTACTCTGTGAGTTCGGATAGACCTGTTAATCACTGGTAAGCTTCGTTAGAAAATTCAGAGGTTTTTTTTTTTTCTCTTTCCATAAAGACAGAAGCTTAATGTGTTGCAGGTTGTCTTTTATTCTTCCCCGTCAGTTGAAAATAGCATGTTAATTTTATACTTCAAAAAATCGTTTAATAGAGAACTCTCCTTCTGCTTGCCAGTAGCCCTTGCTTGTGCCTTCGCGAGGGCCACATTGTGCTTCCAGAATTATGACACCCACTGCTGCAGAATCCACTTAAATTTGCCTTTCCATTCCAAAGGACATTATGCTTTAGTTGTGAGAGAACTGGCTTCACAAACGTGGGTATTGGTTCACTCACTGATTTATGTGATGTGGACACAGTGGGGAACATCTGAGATTTAAAATGTGATGGCCTGAATTTCCAACTGTTGAAATGAATCCAAAGCAGCAGATTTTTCTCCTTTGGCAAGACAGAATTGAAGCAACATGCAGTGATTTGGTTTGCCGGTTTGGGATCTGTTAAAAATCTGAGTAGCTTAAAAATGGGGAGAGTAAAGGCTGCGTAATGTGAAAAATATTCTAAAGGTCACCTGGTTGTAAAGTCGTAGGCAAATTAGGCATCATGAAACCAGAACTATTTTGAAATAATTGATATATTGCATGTGAAAATGTAGGCTTTTTTTTTTGGCTAAGATATTCTATTGCCAAAGTAGTTAAAATCTTATTTTGTTCAACCTATTTCTGAAAAGGCAAAGGTTATAGTGAACCCAGGAAGTCTTTCTCCCACTTTCTAGTCTCTCACCTATGGAAGTCATGGCTGGCATTTATTCATTTCTTTCACTTGTGAGTTTTCTCTTTGCCATCGTTCTGTCCTTCAACATTCATTGCAAATATTTTAGAATGCCCACACTATGCTGAGCACTGTGCTAAGCCCTGAAGATGCAGCAGTGCATAATGATCCCTGCATTCGTGGAACTTATGTGCTCATCAGAAGTGTGCCAACTTGCTTCGAAATAAATCACCCGAAACTCAGTGATTTAATACCACAGTCATTGTTGCTTCTGAAGCTATGAGTTGACTGGTAGGTTCTTGAGTTGACTGCTGGGGCCTGGCTGGTCTAGGATGGCTTCACTCACATATCTGGTGGTTGGTGCTGGTTGCTGGTGCGGGCTTGGGTTATGGGAAGTGGTGGGTATCTTCCCATAGTGACAAGAAGGTATCCCAGCAGCTTGAGAGAGTAGCCTCAATGTGCAAAGTGTTTTTCCAATTTCTCCCTGTGTCTTCATATCCCGTAGGTCAAACCAAGTCATATGACCAAGTCTAGCGTCAAGAGGTAGAGATATATATTTCATCTCTTGATAGAAGGAGTTGCGTAGAATTTGTGGTCATATTTTGCAGTCTATCAAAGGAGATTTCTAATAATCAAATGAATAAGAAAAAAAGGTAAGTCAGATAGTGGTAAGTGCTATGGATAGAGAACAGGAAAGGAGAAAAGAAGAAGAAAAAAGAACAACAAAAAAGCAGGGAAGGGGAACAGAGACTGGAAAATTTTTTTTTCGATCGTAAACAGGCTTAGGAAGTCTTCTTGGAGAAGGTGGCATGAGCAAATTTGTGAAGAAGGTGAAGGAAAGAAATGAGCCTTAAAGATGCCTGGAGGAAGCACGTTCTGGTTGAGGGAACAGCCAGTGCAAAGGCCGTGGACAGGAGAGAACCCTACTATGTTGGAGGCATGACAAGAAGCCTGGTGATTCTGAGTGAACAAGAGAGTGGTAGAAGATGGGCTGGAGAGGCAATGGGAATGGGTCGGAGAGATGGGTTCAATCTTGAAGGCTGGTGCTTTTCACACTTTCATGTGCATCTGGGGATCCTGTTAAAATGTGGATTCTGGTTTAGTAGATCTGAGATGGGGCTGGAGATTCAGCACTTCTAACAAGCTCTCAGTTGTTACTGCTGCTACTGCTGCTTGTGGTCCTGAAACAATGCTTTGACGAGGAAGCCTATCGGTCTTTGCAGACTTGCATGCACAGTCAGTACTTTAAATTTTCTGAGTGAGGAGGGAAGCCATTAGACAGCTTTGAACAGACATGTGACCCGTTCTCTACTACATGATGACAAAAGGTAATTGTTGAGAATGTGTACATACATACACATAGTATAAGGAATGACTACAGTCTGTAGTATGGAGAACATTGTCTGTTCAGCTTGCCATAGTTTCAGTCATCTGAATATCATTTCCTCTACAGAAAGTTATTTTCCTCTGTTCTTTTGGTAAATGACAAAGGGACCTAGCTCTGGACACCTCCTCACCCCACTCTCATACCAGATCCTTTCTAGAATGAACCTGCTCTCTCTCCTTGCAGTCGCTCAAATCCTGATTTTTTGGAACTCTTCTTAGCCTTTTCTTTCTCTGATCCTTAGCTCCCTGACTCAGGTGGCTCTCAATCCTGGCTACTTGTTTCAAACAACTAGGAGCCTTAAGAGACACCTTCAGCGAGACCAGTTAATTGGGTTTGGGTGGGATCTTAACTATGCAGCCCGGATTCAGAACAATGACTGGGCACATTCTTCCTCAGCACCTGGTATGCTGGCTGTTCCCACAGAGCTCAGAGCTTCTCTTTCCCAGAGGAGTCCACTCTCCCTCCACTCTGGTCTCAGTCTTTTCTCATTTCATTACCATCAAAGCACATGAATCATTAGCTTATTTTCAACCCTATTGCATTTTGATGCGTTGGTAGTCAGATTTTGGTTAATTACAATCATTTGCACTTGAGATAGGGGATGATCTTTACATAGCTATACATATATGAGTATTTAAATATTTGTTGATGTTTAGTGTCACATATTTGTGCTTTTTAAAAGTAATCGATTCTGTAGAGGCCCCGTCCACATAAGAAATCTCTAAGTAAACTTCAGGGTCTTACTCAGGGGATACTGGGAACATGGGCTACAAAATCATTTGTCTCCAGGCTGCATATTTATGAGATATCTTCCAATGAGTTTTTAGATACAGTTTTGTTCCCTGGCTGGATTGAAATATAATGTCCATTTGAAAACTTTCATCTCATGTCTCATTACCACATCTCACTGCTTCTAGTACACTAGGAGCTAATACACATTGTGCATTCCAGAACTATCTGGTGAATAGCATAGTTGTATTTGGAGGTTACATGTAAATATTGAAATAAATAAGCTACAGATTTTGGCATTCCTTTTTTTTTTTTTTTTAATACAGTAGGAACCTAATATAGTAATACAGTAATTCCTACTGTATTACAAAAAAAGGAATGCCAAAATCTGTATATAGAGGTAGCCTGGGCTCTATCTCAAACTTTTCAAGGCCCTTCTGACACTCTATGTTATTCCTTAAGATAATGCTTTTTTCTCCCCTTTTAATCCAGCCTATATGTATATAGGTCTTATTTATAGGTCCAGTTTGTTCTTAAATGATTTATAGTTTTCTAATCATTGGAGGAAATAAAACGAAAGGCAGTGCAAAATGTTATCTACAAATCGTGTCACATATTCGCTGTATCATCATGTACCTGGAATGACTTGGCTGTGCATCATTAACTTGTAACAGATTTAAACTAATTATTAACTCAACCAGATGGATTTACTTGAGTGTTATCATAAAGGGCTCTGAGATGTGAGAGTATGACGAAGTTCCATAAAATTTATTGCTTGAATCTTGTTGGATTCAGTGTTCCCTTAAGGCACTGCCTTTTGCCCCCACAGCACCATGTCAGATTTGGTTGTTACTTACTATTAGGAAGAGTGTGTGTAAATTAATATTTGTCTTGAAAGAAATGCCACTTCCAACAGTCCGTGGCTTTAGAGGAGCCCTAGTACTAGTCTCCTAAAATATAAATGACCTTTAGGTAGTTTTAGAGGACCCAATGACCTAAAACCCAATGATGATTGGGTTTTAGAGTTGGGAGCAAGAATGTCACCTGGTCCCCTCATCGTAAAAATGAAAAAACTAAGTCCCCTTTCAGTATGGAGAGAACACTGAACTGGTATTTAGCAGACCTGAGTCCCAGTATCTTCAAGTTCTGATTACGAAAGCAACTCCTGAGAGTTGCCTCATTAATAGCATAGTGAAGCTTTTCTATTTCTCAGGATCCTCAGTAGGATGTATATATTTCCTTAATAATTCTTGTTAATAATTTTTGTATTTATCAGGGCCTGTGTTTCTTTAGGAGATACATGTGTGGGGAAGATTGGTCAAGGGAGTTAGCATGTATAGGTATATGGCATGTAAGCAAATAATTCAATTTTAGAGGTAGTATTTTTTTCCCTAGTTCTGTGAAAATCTGGCTTTTTATACTCCTTTCATTAAACTGCCTTGATAAGAAATGATAAATATTCCACACTTTGATACAGCAAAAGGTGTGAGGAATAGCTTACAGTTCTACCTTGGTGACTGTTTAGGAATAAGGTAAATGATTGATTGAATGGCTAAAGCATGCCCATCTTGGTCTGTCCCTTGGAACCAGAGAACTCTTTCCTAGGGGAAGTTAGAAGGCTCAGTTTGGGGAGGCGTGCATAGTGATGGCTCTTCCAAGTAGGAATCTGACCGTGTTATAATGGGGATGCCTTTACCCATGACTGCAGTGCTCAGGGCTGGCAAGCTAACCTTGGCTTTCCTTGGCTGATCCTGACTGTATTATATGGTTTGTGAAATTGTGTGATGAGGAGTAAGTTGCTGCCTCCATCATGTTGAGCAGCCTGTTCTGTTTTTGGGTCTGTAGAAGTTATACAGTAACCAAATCAATAGAATAGAGACATATCTGCATATCTAATGCAGTCACTGTTAAGAATCAAAATTAACATGATACATTTGAAGTAGAAGAAAGTACTTGTGGCTGTGGGAACCATTCCCCACTCTTGGTCTCTTGGTCTTTATCACTTTAATTTCTTGGGGCTTTAAACCTATTTTACAACTTAGTGACAGACTGTTGGCATGTTAGAACTAAGAGGCAGGAAAACTTGTGAAGCCCTGTTCTTCCACAAAATTACCTACATGTATTTGAACAATGCAAATAAAACAGTCAGGCAATATCTGGTGTTTGGAATATTAAGGTAATTCATGGATTAATTTTCAGTTGTGTAGAAACCTCTGATGGAAGCTTAATATATATTAAATGTACTTTTTCTTCATTTATACAGATATGAGGAATTGTCCAGATAAGTATAAGTCTTGAGTTACTACAAAAATCTATAAATGTTGCAGTGATTCTTTTGGTAAAACACTGTATTGAGTTTATCTTTTACATCAACAGTAAGTACTTAGAATGATGGAAGAGAGATACTTAAAAGTCAATCTAGTGGGGGAAGTTACATGTTCTTAAACATCACTTCTAACTTTCTATTTTATGGATACAAACATTTACTTGGTAGGCATAATGGTTATTTAAACTCTTTTTTGGGTTTATTTGACATATATTTAAGACTAAGCAAACTGCCGAGATAAAGGTCAGTGGACTTTTTATGTTAAGAAAGAAAATTCAAAGCTTGGCACTTTAAAACTAGGCTCAGAAATTGTTGAGATAAAGATATGAATCTTAAAGTTAATCAGGTCAGGGTTCAAACTTTAATAAAAATTGAAAATATGACTCCAAGCACCAATTATGATATACTGTAGCATTTAGCCTATTTGGGTTTAATATAGTATGATGAAAATAGCACTGAGCTTGATGTCAGAAAAATCTTGTTTCTTTCTCTTGCTATTAGTATAAACTTGGGTAAATTACTGAATTTTGCGGAACCTCAGTGTTATTATTTCAAAAATGGAGATTATAACTTATTCATTCTGTAAATGTTTACTGGGCAACCGCTCTATCCCACCCACTGTGATAGGTGCTGGCAATATAGCGGTGTGTTTAAAGTAAGGAAATAAACTGCTTGACCAGATAGAGAGTAACTGGGGAAGGCAATTTAGCAGAGAGGTCAAAGAAGACTTTGACTTCTGAAGAAGTGATATTTGAGCTGAGATCTAAAAAACGAGAAGGAAGTAAGAAGCAAGAGATTGAAAAAAGGAAAATTCCAGGCAGATGGGGCAGCAAGTACAAGAGTTCTGAGGCTGGAAGGAAGGCCAGTGGGTTGCTGCATAGTGAGTGAGGGTTAGGGGGAGGTGTTAGGGGATGATATTAGACAGGTAAATGGGAGCCAGAGAGGATAGCCCCTTGGGTCCAATAAAGGCATTTTTGATCTTATAAAAGTAACAGGAAGTAATTGACAAGTTTCCCAAAGAGGTGATGTTACCTTACATAAAACAATGTAAGGGAAAGCTCTTTAAAGATGAGAAAAGCAGGGCCGGGTGAGGTGGCTCACGCCTGTAATCCCAGCACTTTGGGAGGCCGAGGCGGGTGGATCATGAGGTCAGGAGTTCGAGACTAGCCTGACCAATATGGTGAAACCCTGTCTCTACTAAAAATACGAAAATTAGCTGGGCATGGTGGCGTGTGCCTGTAATCCCAGCTATTCAGGAGGCTGAGGCAGGAGAATTGCTTGAACCCGGGAGGCTTGCAGTGAGCTGAGAGGTTGCAGTGAGCAGTGAATTGAGAGGCTGCAGTGAGCTGAGATTGCGCCACTGCACTCCATCCTGGGTGACGGAGGGAGACTCTGTCTCAGATAAAAAAAAAAAAAAAAAAAAAAGATGGGAAAAGCCTATGAATATAAGCAGTTAATATTGGTGTTACATAGGATAAGACAGTAAGACAAAGACACATGGCCTGATAAGTTATTTATTCTGTTTACAAGGTTGTAAAACTGTTGAAGTGGACAATCACGTATGATGCTGAAACACACAGATAATCCAAAACACTTGGCATTTTTTTGTGTGTTTTGGGAACAAGTGTGTGTGAAGTGAGAGGCAGCAGATCTATCTTGGTGATATTTTAATTAGGCTGATACTCAAATTGTTGTTGCTTTGAGCATGATCTGCTGAAGAACCGTGTGTCACCTGGGAGCTAGCATCAGGTTCAATGTTTGCCCTGAGGCAGCTCAAAGAGTAGATGGTTCATTCATGCAGAATCAGGATTTATAGTTCATGGATATCATGGGCAGATAGTATCAGTAAAACAGAACCCCAAGAGGAGACGTTGATAATTTAATGCAAATAAAGCCTGGCTTTACACATTGCACGTATCTGCTGATACAATTGTAAAGATTTTGGGATTACTTTATTCATTGCTTGCGTTTGATGAACTCCTGTTAAGCCTGAAAAGAATAACATTTTTCTACTAAGATATCTGTTGAGATATCTAAACATTTTACTTGAAAAGAGGAAGGAAAATTTAGAGATTATTATTGGTCCTTCTATTTAGGAAGTAGAGGCTAAGAAGAGCATTAACCTAAAGTAGAATATGGCAGGACCTAATGGTTATGGGAAGACAAACTTTTAATTTTTAATAGTTACAATTATTAGTATGCATGTCACCTGGGAATTTTTAGTTCTGAAATTTTACTCACTTGGTTATGAGGCGAACTGAGTTTTCCTCAAGATAGTTTCTCATAGGTAACTATACTTCTTCTAATACTGTGAATATTATTAATGTTTTTTCATTATCTTCTAGAGTTGAGTTTGGATAAAACTCTTCTTGAAATCCCGTTTTATTTTAAACATAGGTTGGGCCCTTAGCATTATAAAAGAATAAAAATTAATATAGATTGGGTGGGTATATGCAGGGTGGATTGGTGCTTCATCTTGACTGCACAGGTCAGGAAGGACGATAATGTGCTTGCACCCTTTGTTGAATGTTGCTTCATCAACATGCTTGGTGACCTCCTTCTCACCTCGTAGATTGAGCTGGCTGAGCAGGTGATGACTAGATTCTGATTCAGTTAGGGTGGGGCTAATTAACATGCATTTCTGCCAAGCTCATAGATGCCAATGCTGCTGGTCCAATGCTTCTGGCCCCAGGGCTACACTTTGAGAGCCACTGATTTATAGATTTTTATTACTGATTTCAAGACATTTGTATTAGGTGTTGTATGGCTGATAGCACTTAGGAGACATCAAACTATACACAGCTTCTCATCTTTGTTTCAAAATTGCCAGCCGTTTTTTTTTTTTTTTCAGTTTACAGTAGTTCCAAATGACTCCATCATGTAGCATAATCGTTTATATTTTGTTGTGACTAAGATGGTCATGTTAGTGGAAAGCAGCACTTTACTAGAAGTGCTGAAATATTTAATTTATTTCATAAAAGGGAGGCTTTACATATTGTAAATGATTCTCAAGGTTGCTTTTTGCACTGTATAGTTCCAAATGTTGATGTGGTTGCTATGGCTTTAGGGAAATTCTTCAACTGAAGAACATCAATTTGATCATATATTTTAATCTGAACAAATAACTTCTTAATGTTTTGCCTTTCCTTTTGCATTACCTTTCCAACTAGCTCTCTTGATGACAGGGCTTTTCTCTATAGAGTTAAAAAAATCAGGTTTATTGAGGTATCATTTGCATGCAATGAAATTCACTGTACAATTCTGTACATTTTGACAAATGCATATGGTTGTATAGCCACCACCATAAGAAAGATATAGAAAAATTCCTTTGCCTCGAAAAATTCCTTAGTGCTGCTGTGTGGTCAGCCTTTTGCCTTACCTCTCACCTCTCACCCCTGGCAGCTGCTAATGTGTGTTCTGGTGCACCTTGCCTTTTCTAGAAGCTCATGTAACTGGAATAATACAGTAGGCAGCCCTCTGAGTTTTGCTTTTTCCTTTGTTGTAATGCATCTGAGATTCATCCTTGATTAATTAATCAATAGTTTGCTCCTTTTTATTGATGAGCAGTATTACATTGTATGGATGTACCGGTTTATCTGTTCACCAGCTGTAGGGCATTGGGTGGTTTCCAGTTTTTGGTGATTATGACTAAAGCTGCTCTAACAGTCATGTACAAGTTTTTGAGTGAACGTTGAGTTTTATTTTCTTGGGGAATATACTTAGGAGTAGGATTTCTGGGTTGTATGTTAAGTGAGTATTGAATTTTATGTGAAACTGCCAAACTGTTTTCCAAGTATTCCCAACAACAATATGGAGTATTCCACTTACCCCACATCCTCACCATTGTTTGATATTCCATTTTTTCCTTTTATTTTTATCTGTTTTGATAGGTGTGTGTCTGTAATGTCTTTAATTACTATAACAAGCCAATAGCTGCCAACAGTGTCTAAACCTCAGGAACTGTAAAAATAGGGCCCATCCTCACATCTGCCTAGATGCAGAGCTTCACATCTGGTTAAAAGCCTTGCCCACTTCCCCTCTGCCATTATCCACAGATGCTGCTGCTCTTCCCCCACTCTGGGCCCACTTTTGTGGTCACCACCGTGCAGGTGCTAACTCTGCCAATCCTTAGAAGGACTCAGATGGGAACAAGTGAACAAATAGCATCTCTGGGCTGGGGGTGGTGGCTCACGCCTGTCATCCCAGCACTTTGGGAAGCCGAGGTGGGTGGATCACCTGAGGTCATGAGTTCGAGACCAGCCTAGGCAACCTGGTGAAACCCCGTCTCTACCAAAAAATACAAAAATTAGCTGTGTATGGTGGCACATGCCTGTATTCCCAACTACTCAGGATGCTGGGGGAGGAGAATCACTTGAACGCGGGAGGCAAAGGTTGCAATAAACCACTGCACTCCAGCCTTAGAGATAGAGTGAGACTCCATCACACACACATACAAAAAGAAACATCTCTGAACTGAATAGCCATTAGCAAAGATACAGGGGGAGCTTCTCCTCCTAATAGGGTTTTTAAACTTGGAGTGACAGGGCCATAAGCAGCCCCAAGCTAGACTCTATTACATGTTTTTTGTTTTGTTTTGTTTTTTAAAAGGTGGGGTTTCTGATGATGGTGACTTACTCCTTATATGAAAATTAATTCAAGATGGATTAGAGACTTAAATGTTAGACCTAAAACCATAAAAACCCTAGAAGAAAACCTAGGTAATACCATCCAGGACATAGGCATGGGCAAGAACTTCATGTCTAAAACACCAAAAGCAACGGCAACAAAAGCCAAAATTGACAAATGGGATCTAATTAAACTAAAGAGCTTCTGCACAGCGAAAGAAACTACTATCAGAGTGAACAGGCAACCTACAGAAGGGGAGAACATTTTTGCAATCTGCTCATCTGACAAAGGGCTAATATCCAGAACCTATAAAGAACTCAATCAAATTTACAAGAAAAAAACAACCCCATCAAAAAGTGGGCAAAGGATATGAACAGACACTTCTCAAAAGAAGACATTCATACAGCCAACAGACACATGAAAAAAATGCTCATCATCACTCGCCATCAGAGAAATGCAAATCAAAACCACAATGAGATA
>NW_016810765.1:1186683-1332419 GCF_001698545.2 Rhinopithecus bieti
TAATAATAATAATAATAATAATAATAATAATAATAATAAAAGGTGAGGTCTCTTTCTATCACCCAGGCTGGAGTGCTGTGGTGATGAGAACTCGTTGTGGCCTCAAACTCCTGGGCTCAAGCGATCTTCCTGCCTCGGCCTCCCAAAGTGCTAGAATCTATCACATGTTTTTAATTTAATGCTCACATCTTCTCTGCTCTGAATCTTCTCCTTTAAGAATAAAATGGGTTATTTAAAATGCTATAGAGCTCAAGGCCGGGTGCTATGGCTCATGCCTGTAGTCCCCGCACTTTGGGAGGCCAAGCTGGGTAGTTTGCCTGAGCTCAGGAGTTCAAGACCAGCCTGGGCAACATGACAAAACCCTGTCTCTACTAAAAATACAAAAATTAGTTGGGCATGGTGGCACACACCTGTAATCCCAGTTATTCTGGAGGCTGAGGCATGAGAATAGCTTGAACCTGGAAAGCAGAGGTTGCAGTGAGCCGAGATTGCACCACTGCATTCCAGCCTGGGTGACAGAGTGAGACTCTGCCTCCAAAAAAAAAAAAAAAAAAAACACACAGTAACAACAAAATTAAAAAATGCTATAGAGTTCAAAATAGCCTCTGTTTACCAGTATGAAAAAATGTTGGCAATTCTGAATCTGATTATACCATACACATTCAAATACATATTTTCTAAATTTTTTTTTGAGGGGAGAGAGAGCTTTTGGAATCATTAATGGAAGGCATAAAAGAATGAAACATGCCAGTTACATTAGTTTTAAAACAAAAAAGTGATTAGAGATTTTTTTCATTTAAGCTTATTTTAATTAACTAGGTAGGAATATTTAAATGGAGATTGCAGGATTCAGAGTAAATGTTTCTATTTCTGCTGAATGAGATGGATGAATTGGAACAGTAGTTCTTCACCTTGACTGCATATTAGAATCACCTAGATGGTTTTCAAAGAGAAAAGTACCGATGCCCTGGCCTTAACTCAGACCCTTAAGTCAGAATCAGAATCTCTGGGGCAGGTAGGCGGGAGTCAGGGGGTCGGTCCTTTGGCATGAATACTTTTTAAAGTCCTCATATAATTCTAATGCATAGACAGCGCTGAGCATCACTGAACCTAAAGTGAACATATACTGTTCTAGGCGGTAATTCTAGCAATGTTTTCACCTATAAAAATATGTACTATTTTCTGTTTGTTTCCATCTATGTGGCAATGCTTCCGGTTCCTGAGATGACGGTACAGAAAGGAGTGCAGACCCCATTTTCAGACATGTGTTCTTTCTCTCAGCCTCTCTTGGGCTCTCTGTTTCATTTGTGTGCGTGTGTGTATGTATGTGTGTGTGTATGGGAAATGTGTGTCTTAAAAACAGGTGGGATAGCTTAAATATTAAACAATAATTTCTGTAAGTTTCTCCAGAAATTACTTACAGATGGGTTTTGAAGAAATTTTCTTAAGAATAGCTGACTATAAATAGCAGTAATAAATGCTCTTATCTGAGGACTGGAGTACATGGGTTATTTTATATTAAGGATATAATTACTCATTTTGGACAAAAATGAATTGAAGAAAATAACAGCGTAATGTCATTGCCAGGTCATTCTTAAATAACTGTTATAAACGTACTGTAAGTTGAATGTTGAACCCAGTCCTTATCTGTAGTGTGCTAATATGAAAATTTATTTGAGTACTCTTGGGAGAAATGTTCTAATTCAGTAGAGGACATATATTTCAAACTCACAGTTGACACCATGGGGTTGGCAGAATCAAGTCAGGACATTATCTTCATGTCAACAGGGACTGTGTTTTGTTCACTCTATCTACAGTGTCTTTGGATCATTGCTTGGCACATAGTACACACTCAGTTAATGGATGAATGTCTGATAGCGTGTAAAAGCATTGGTAGGGTACAGAAAATGAAATTCAACCTTTGACAGAAATATAGATTTCTATCGTTTACATGTACATTTAAAAAATTAAAGTACAGACTGGAGGAGAACCAAGTTAAAAAGAGTTCCCAAGGATTATTTATTCTGCTAAAGTATTCTAATTTTAAGCTACTTGATTAGAAGTACATTGCCATGGGAGGTCATGGTGTCATGGAGTCCATCCCGACTCCACCTTACCTGGAGTTGAGATGTGTTATGTTCTGGGCTCCAGGTCTTCTGGGGAGACGTTACAGATGGCTTGTCTAGGGGAAGTAACCTGCAAAAGCTTGTTACATGAGAAAAAATGGAGAAACTTTGAGGTTTGGCCAGAAACAAAGAAGACCCAGTAGGGATCTGTTGGCTGTCTGCCATGTAGAAGAGGGATGATGCTATTGGGTTGTTGCCTTGAGTAGTCAGTGGACCTAGGCTAATTATTGGGAAAAACTTTCTAACAAATGGGCTGCCCCAGAAAATGCAGCACCCTAGCCAACTGGAAGGAAGGATTTCTGCGTCTAGTGGGGAAGGGCAGACTAAAATCTTATGAAGGTATTTGCCAGCTCTGAGATTCTGTGATTTGCTTTGAGGCAAATCTCATGTCCCTTGTGAATAGTTGGACAGACCATCAGATTTTCACATGAACCTGGGAAAATCTGGTGCTTATTCAATTTGCTGTGTCTTAAGTTTCCTTAGTGAAAATGTTGTATCTGTTTCTGACCTGCTCAGGATTCGTAATCAAGATGTTTTTGATTATCTGCTAGTAAGGTAAACTATGAGGACTTAAATTCTTCTGTACTCTATTCAGGTGGCTTTAGAATAAAATAACGAGGCCTCATATTAGTGAGGGCAAGGAGGTGAGACAGGTTGGGGATACTATGTTAGCATACCCATGCAATTGAATGTGGCTCTACAAAACCCTTTGAGTAAGTTTTAAATAAAATCAAGGTGTTGTACCTGGAAAAAGCATAGATTTTTGGAGTCAGGCTGACCTGGTTTCAAATCCTGGCTTGGACACTTCTTCACTTGGGCATATTACTTAACTTCTTTTAGGGTTAGAATCTGTTTCCTTGTGCATAAAATTAGAATAATTCTCCCTCCTTTGGAGGGTTGTTGGGAAGGTTAGACATACTATAGGGAAAGCATTCAGGAAGTGGGAATGTTGATTGGTAGTCATGTTAATTACACAGTGGCTTTGAATACATAAGCCATTTACTAGTTCTATTTATCTAGGTAAATTGCTTCATTTTGGACTTCAGTTTATTTTGAGGATTAAACAAGATCAAGATTATGTGAAAAAAAGTGCTTAGCAGAGTACCTATATTGCTATAGCTATATTGGTATAACTGTTTGGAAGCTGATAACCAAATACCTGAGGATTCCTGAAAATTACAAAGAATAAAAAGGCACCAAATTCAAATGGTCATTTCCTTTTCTTACGGGTGTCTCCTGAGGTACTACTTCTACCTTGTGTTAGGTTCCTATTGCTGCTGTAACAAATTACTACACACTCAATGTCTTAAAACAATGCAAATTTATTATCTTGCAATTCTGGAGGCTAGAAGTCCTAACCAAAAATTGAGATACTGGCAGAGCTGTGCTCCTTCAGGAGATTCTAGAGGAATCAAAGTCTCCTTGCTTTTTCTGGCTTCCAGAGGTTGTCTGCATTCCTTGGCTTGTTGGCCCCTTCCACCATCTTCAGAGCCAGCAGCATAGCATTTCCAAATCTTTCTCCAGTCTCTGCTTCCATCTCTTTCTTTCTGACTTCTGCTTTGGTTATCACATCTCTTTCTCGAATTGCTGCCTCCTCTTTTCTTTTTAAGGACCCATGTGATGTTATTAAACCCCATCTCAAGATCCTAACTTAATCATACCTGCAAAGTCTCTTTTGCCATAAAGATAACATATTCATAGGTTTTGGAGGTTAGGATGTAGACATTTGATGGGGAGCACTAATCAGCTGACCACATACCTGCATTTCATAGAGATTAGACATCTGAAATTATAGCGATTATACATCTTTCCTTGAGCACCCTGATTTAAAAATATCTATACTGTAGTGATTTTGCTCTGAATTAATGAACAGCTCAAAGCTGAGTCTGAACCTGAAGGAATTTAGGAAGGAATCGAGGATTCTCTGAATGATTGACTTAAACCTAAAGTCGAAGAAAAATAGCTTTTGTGTCATTGTGTGGCATTCTGCAACAGTAGCCTGTTGCAATAGCATTTACAAATCTTTGGTGTTAGGATGCTGTGCTTGTTGGAGTCAGGGTGGCATGGTTTCAAATCCTGGCTTGGACACTTTGAGGTGAAGGTATGCCTTAAAGATACTTTATTGCTGACATGGAAACACTAATGTAAGTTCTCTGGGGTCAGCGGTATAACCAGGTATGAAGGCCAGGATTCTTGCCTCCATCCCCCGCCCCCAGAGAAAAGGAATGAACTCTCTCTTACTCTTGGAGATACTTGGCAATCTCTTTTTGCATCTGCTCAAAGTAGATGGAAATATTCCTAGAAAATATCCCCTCTCTATACAACTCTTAGAAATACAGCTTGCTGGACAGCGATTGCGATCTCTGGGTAGCTGTAGTTTTAAGTTCATCCTTAGAAACTTTGTATTTCAAACATCTTTTAGAGTAGTGAGGAGCATATGCTCTGGAATTAGGCTGCCCACCATCAATCTTAGCTTCATCCTTGAACTGTGTGGCTCTGGGCAGGTTCTTACACTCTGTGAGCCTCTGCTGTTTCATGTGTAGACCCGGGATGATGATAGCCTGCTGATACTGTTGTGAGGCCGCAGTGAAGTAATAGCTGGCTTATACTCCCTAAATATTAGCAGTTCATCAGATTGCTGCATTCCCTTGACTTCTGACTTACTATTTTAAAGTTAATAGCCTTGTTATAAGTATGATTTTTGTTTAGTGATTTGAAGAAGTCATTAACTGTGATGGGATGAGGGAGGGGACTGAGAAATATAAAGACAGACTTTGATGATTATGTAGTTATTGGTGATATATTCTTAATTTCAGATATATTTTTTATTCATTCACCATTTATTTACTAAGCATAGAGCATATGCCACATTATATGTCAATTATTTACCCAAAAAGGGCTATAAAAGAATGAGCAAGAAACTTTCCCTAAAGTTTAGAGACATGCCCACTGTTATTTTGAGTTCCTCAATGCCAGGGGCTATTCATTCATTGCTTTATTCTACTCATTTATTGAGTGTGCCTGGCACTGTTAATAGGAGCTGAGACTAATCCAGCAGTGAATAAAATAAAAATTTCTGCCCTTATGGGGCTAACTTTCTAGTGGGGAAAGACAATAATAAATGGGTCACATAAAGAGAAATATATATGTTATATGGGGATAAGTGTTATGGAGAAAAATAAATCAGTGTATGGGGTATGCCAGAGGGGCAACAGTAACTTTAAACTGGATGGTCACAGAAAGCCTCCCTAAGAAGGTGGTCTTTGAGAAGTGAGGAAGTGAGTTCTAGAGATTTCTGGAGGAGCATTTCAGCTGGAAGGAAGGAGGTGCAAGGGCCCCAAGATTGGGAATGCTCTTGGTGACGAAGGAAAGCAATCGTGGCCTCCTTCTCATGGATTCTCCTTTGAATATTATGGAGTTTAGAACACAGAAGGCAAGTAGTTACAATTATTTTAACATTCTCACATTTAGCCAAGTGCTAAGGAAGCATCACACTTAAATTGTAATGAAAACAGTATCTCATGCACTGCCTCTGTAACTTTCTGTCTAAATCAGAAATGAGTTTAACAAGTAGAAGTTTCAGACTTTTCAGTTTTGAGTATTGGAAAGAGGTTGGTCAACAAGAACAATGGTCTTGATGACTTGGTTCTTCCCCATCTCACCTGAGCAGGTAGGAACAGGTAGGTGTGAGCTGGAGGACACATTCCAGCTCCACATCGTGGATTCTTTCATTTCCCAATCTCTAAGTCACTCTGTGGATTGCAAAGAGATAATCAGAATTCAGAAAAGGGGAATTTATAACTTTTTTGAAATCACTGGTTATTGAGGTATAATTTACATATCCCAAATGCAGCCATTCCTGTATATAGTTGGCTGAGTGTTGACAAATGTACATACCCAGTGGTGTGCTGGTAAATAGTTAGCTGGCTCTTCATAGAGAAAAGATAGCCCTAATTTGTGACCTTCGCCAGTTTTTTGTGATGTAAATACTTCTATCCTTGTTGATGTTAAGTCATCAACCTGCTGTCACTGAATAGGGTGCTGGGAAAAGATGTGTTTGGATGTTGGAAGCTGATGAGGAGGAGCTGTTTCCAGCACACACCTTTGCACTTATTACCAGTGGGATCACCATCATAATCAAAATGCAAAACATTCTCAGCACGGGGCTCCAGGCATCTTCCAGCCTGTTCCGACTCCACACCCAGGCTATCACTGATCTGTTTTCATTCACTATACAGTAGGTTTATCTGTCTTAGAATTTTATGTTAATGGAATCATATAGTACACACTTTTTTCTGTTAACATATTTTGAAATGTATTCATGATTGACTGTTCCTCTTGTTTTCCATTACTGGGTATAATTCTATTATATGCCATATGATCTTTATTTTATCCTATTGTATTCTATTTTATACTTTATAAAAATAAATTATGGTACATATATTTTTTCATTCACCTATTGATGGACATTTGCATTGTTTCCAGTTTGGGGCTACTATTAAGAAAATTCTGTGAACATTTGTGTATGAGTTTTGTCTAGAAATAATGTTTTAATTTCTTTTGGGCAAATACCTAGAGACAAAATGTCTAGATCATGAAGAGAGTGTGTGTTTCATAAATGGCCAAATGGTTTTGCAAAGATGTATACTCCTATTAGCAATATATGAGAATTCTCATGCCCGACAATCTCATTAAAACTTGGCATTGCCTATCTTGTTAATGTTAGCCGTTCTTGTTTGGATGAACGGAGGCAAGATGGCGCACTTCCGGGTTCTTCATCCCCCCAACTTTTCCCGCGTGCGCGAAAATCCAGCTGGCGACCCGGGAAGGTGCAGACCAACTAGGCATGCGCCAGGTGATGTCAATCTGAAGAGACCAAGATTTACCTGGTCGCACCTGTGGAACGCCCCCTGACACGCCCGTGCCCCGCCTATTGCCCTCCCACTCCTAGAAAAGCCGCTCCGGAGGCACGCCACGCGCGGCCTTCCTCAGTCCTCCACTCCTGTCGGGATGTCAGGACTGTGGGAACTCCGTCCGAGAGCTGTATGGGTGACTCTGGGGGCCCCTTTTGTCGGGGGGGGGGGCAACAGACCTCTCCCTACCCACCTTCTTCCCTTGAAGCTAGGTGACCAAAATAAACTTGCAGTTTTGCTCCTACCCCTTGCCTAGTCGCTGGTTCTTTTGTACCCGCTCTGGTGGTCTTAGAAAAACAAAACAGTTCTAGTGTGTGTGCAGTGCTATTATGATTTTAATTTGCATTCGAGCATCCTTTCATGTGTGTATTGGCCATTTGTAAATCTTGTTTTTTTTTTTTTCTTTTTTTTTTTTTTTTTTTTTTTGAGACAGTCTTGCTATGTCACCCAGGCTGGAGTGCAGTGGCGCGATCTCGGCTCACTGCAAGCTCCGCCTCCCGGGTTCATGCTATTCTCCTGCCTCAGCCTCCCCAGCAGCTGGGACTACAGGTGCCCGCCACCACACCCGACTAATTTTTTTGTATTTTTAGTAGAGACGGGGTTTCACGGTGTTAGCCAGGATGGTCTCGATCTCCTGACTTCGTGATCCGCCCGCCTCGGCCTCCCAAAGTGCTGGGGATTGTAGGCGTGAGCCACCACACCTGGCCATTTGTATATCTTCGTTCATGAAATGTCCATTCCAGCTTTTGCCCCTGTGGTTAATTTGTTTGTAGAATGAAGGTAAACTACTTTTCAAAAAGGAGGTACAGAATTTGGAGGAATCTATAAATTGAGGAAGGCAAGAGGGAAAACCAAACAGAGAAGCAGCCCAAGAGAAGTGACAGGTTCCTCAAGGGGGCCACAGTGCTGGTGACCCCAGTGCTTCATAATTAGGTGACCAACTGTCCCTATTTCAGCACTGAAAAATCCTGTGTCCCAGGAAATTCCTTAGCCTTGGGTAAAGTCTCTGTAGGGGTTGGTTAGTCACCTTTCAGAACTATGTACGAGGAAGCTGCAAACTCTGTGTCATTAGACTGGTGAGGGGTTTCACTGCATGCTCAGATGAAGCCGCCAGTGGTGAATGATTTCTAAAAGGCCACACAGCTCCTCAGGGGCAAAGCCAGTGTAACATGTGGATCTCAGCTCTCTGTTCAAAAGTCATCAGCTTGCTTGTGATACGACAATATAGGAACATTGGGAAGGTGCCCTCCTGCTGCTAGAAAAAAAAGTAAACCAAAAACTTCAATGATTATTTTTTCAAAATAACAGGCTCTGTGAACTCATTTATTTGGTTCAAGTTTTAATTTTCTCATCAAATGCAGTTGTCCCTGAAAGAACTGAAACATTGAGTCTGCCGGTCATTTGTTAGTATAGAGAATACTTTACAACGCCTTTCCTAAGAACACACTTTGGTTCTAGAAAGGATAGAGATAGGAGAATTCTCGGTGCAAGGGTGACGGGCTACCACTCAGGAAGAAAAAGCACAAAACCTTGACAGAATCAGGAACAAGAGGTGAAATTCATTGACTTAGAGTTGTGCATAGAGTTGTGTTAGTGTGTGACTGTATAGAAGAGGAGCTTTAGAGGGCTAAGAGTGAAGAAATTATTCTCTCTTTCCTTTATGTAGCTAGCGTTAAGGAAAAGGTTGGGCTTTGCACTGTTTGCTATTGATTTTATACTTCATATACTCCTATTGTTTCTGATTTATTTATAAGATATCCCTATGTTAGTTATATATTGCTTCTTGTTTTAGTCCTTGCTGCTATTGACTAACGTAACCACCATCAGCTTTTGTTTTACATTACCCTGGAGAAGCTAGATAGAATGCCTGCTTATAGATAATATCACTGCTCTTTTTTCATACACTGCCTTTCTATTGAATAACTTCCAACATGTTGTGACATTTTGCTCCTTAATATTTATTAAATGCCCAACAGTATGCTTGGTGCTGTTGAAAGAATACAAAAGATAATTCTCGTCAATAAGGAACATGCATATTAATAGATGAGAGACATAAACATGCTTTTATATATATATATTCCTAGAAGGTGATAGATTATTTTGTTTAGATGGGGCAGAATAATTGAACTAAGGCACTTTACTCTTTAACTGTTGTCTTGCAAACAAAATGAAACAAAATAAATGGTAGAGATGTCTCAACCCACAACTTTCAGAACTTTGGAAGAGTTGGTACTGCAGTTAAGGTAGAACTAAACCATTTTTGCTGACATTAGCCTTGATGTGATAATTCTTTGATACTCATACTAGAGATTTTGAGCTACTGTATGTGGTTTTAGTAATTTTAAGTATTCTGATATTTATTTATTTATGTATTTTATTTATTTATTTTTGAGAGAGTCTTGCTCTGTCACCAGGCTGGAGTGCAGTGGCATGATCTCGGCTCACTGCAACCTCTGCCTCCGTGGTTCAAGCAATTCTCCTGCCTCAGTCAGCCTCCTGAGTAGCTGGGACTACAGGTGTGTGCCACCATGCCCAGCTAATTTTTGTATTTTTAGTAGAGATGGGGGTTCACCATGTTGGCCAGGATGGTCTTGATCTCGTCACCTCATAATCCCCCCACCTCAGCCTCCCAAAGTGCTGGGATTACAGGCGTGAGTCACCGCACTCGGCTGGATTCTGATTTTTAGGCCATTCATTCAGCAGTCTTTAGTGAGATTCTATCCTGTGTTGAGCCATGCACTAGGAGCTGGGAATAAAATGGTGAGCAAACAGATGTGTTCTATCTCAATAGAACATATGGGTTGATGGGGACACAGGCATTAAATCAGTAATTGTACTAATTAAGGTATAACTAGAGGTGCATACTCTTTTGATTCTATTAATATGAGATGGTATAATTAATGACGCTGACCTCGCCTGGGGAGTTTTGGAAGACTTCCTACTTGAGATGAGACTCAAAGTATGAGAAAGAGGAGTTCAGTCGGAGAGGGTGGAGGTAGGGGAGGTGCCACAGGTGGAGGGAGCAATGAGGGTGACACAGTCAAGGAATGGAAGGAAGTCCGGCATAGCCAGTGTATTAGTCCATTTTCATGGTGCCAATAAAGACATACCCAAGACTCGGCAATTTACCAAGGAAAGAGGTTTAATGGACTTACAGTTCCATGTGTCTGGGGAGGAAGGTGAAAGGCACGTCTCACATGGCAGCAGACAAGAGAAGAGAATGAGCGCCAAGCGAAAGGGGTTTCCCCTTATAAAACCGTCAGATCTCTCTCTCTTTTTTTTTTTTTTCCGTCAGAGTCTCACTCTGTTGCCCAGGCTGGAGTGCAGTGGCACGATCTTGGCTCACTGCAGCCTCCACCTTCCAGGTTCAAATGATTCTTCTGCCTCAGCTTCCTGAGTAGCTGGAATTACAGACATATGCTACCATGCCCAACTAATTTTTGTATTTTTAGCAGAAACAAGAGTTTCACCATGTTGGGCAGGCTAGTCTCGAACTTCTGACCTCAAGTGATCCACCTATTTTGGCCTCCCAAAGTGCTGGGATTATAGGTATGAACCACCATGCCAGCTGATCTCTTGAGACTTATTAACTACCATGAGAACAGTATGAGGGAACCCACCCCATGATTCAATTATCTCCCACTGGGTCCCTCCCACAACATGCGGGAATTATGGGAGCTACAATTCAAGATGAGATTTGGGTGGGGACGCAGCCAAACAATATCAGCCAGAGTACAGAAAGAACGCTGGTAAGTGTGATTTGAGGTGAGGCCAGAGAGAGGCTGGGCCAGACCACGCAGGCCCCTAGGTCAGGGGAGGAGAATGGTCTATTCAGTGAGTTAGATGAAGCGTATGGAATAGTTCCTGGCACAGTGTGAATAAAAGTTTAATACAATATTATTATTCTGATTTACTTTTTAAAACTAGATTATGAAATATTATTAATTGTTGACTGATACTATTTATTTTAAGGGCAAAGGGAATCCACTAAAGGATTTTAGGCAGGGGTAGGACATAGAACACAGCCGGATTTGTGTTTTGAAAGCTTCATTCCAGCTACTGTGTAGAAAACAGATATGAGAGGGGTTGTTCTGTGAGGATCTTCCTTGCGGAGATTCTGTTTCTTTCCATGAGAACTACTGTATTTACCAAAGAGAGCTCTTGACAAAAGTTACAGGAGATGAAAACTCTAAGCTTCTTGGGATTTTAAGGTTTTCTTGTAAAGGATTATGCAACTGCTCCTGAATTCTACCCTTAGTCCTCTGGAATCTTAAACTGGGCCTGTAAATCCCTCCTTAAAACACTCCTGGAGCCTGGGGCTGGCATCTGTGCCCTCTTCCTCATTGTTCGCTGCTGCTTCCGAGTCCAGGATCATTGAGATGAGAAGCTTCCCCGCCTGCATTCCCCACTTGTTTTCAGAGTCCAGGATTTCATCTGTGTAGGTCAGAGCAGTTTCCACTTGAATAAAAAATGTGAGACGTAGACTCTCTTTCAAATCTTAATGATGAGACATTTAATTACTGTGTAAAGCCCTAGTGAGGACATGATTTCTAAATAGCACAGAAATCGAGTGGGATGATGGTTGAGAACGTGATGAAAAGAAGGGAATGAGAAATGAAGCTTTTATCTGGAAAAATTAACCTGGGCCAAGACTTTTTTTTTTTTTTTAAATTAGGAAAGTTGAACTTTTGACTTGTCCCAATTGGAAAACTTCCTGATGATAGTCATTATTTTAGGGCAGAGCCATGGATGTCCTGGAGAAACAGCTACTATAGTATTTGCCCAAAGTATGTGAGCATCAAAGAATGGAATCTGGGTGCTGCAGTGGTCTTGGAAATTAACTAGCCCCAAGTCCAATTTTATAGAACAGGAAACAGAGACTTAGTGTATGTTGTTTAGCTCTGGTGAGTGTCAGCTGGAATCAGAACCAAGCTCTTCTGTCTTCAATGCGTGGTTCAGTTTTCATTCTGTGATCTACATTTTATAATTTGCTGAGAAAATATGGTTGGTTGAGGTTTTGCTCGTTTGCTTTTCCAAAGTGGACAGGGGCTCATTTTCAAAGCCATCCTAAACAGATCTACCTGAGGAAAGGTGTATGTAAATGGGAGGACTGGAATGTTAAAGAAATGGGTAAGATAAAGTAGAACCAACTGTCTTTATACAGGAAACTTAGCTGATTGGTAGGATGTATGATTTTTGTCTTGTTTTAGAAATTGCGATTTTACTTTTAGTTTTACAATAAATGAATAAGAGCTATATATTTATACTGTCTACAGAAGTCAGAAACAAACCAAGTCATGTTATCTTTGTGAATGATCAATTGCTTAAGACATATTTCAAATTAACTATATAAATAATCTAACAAGGTCCTTCATTGTACATTTCTCAGAGCAAACAAAATGCAATGTGTTTTTATAACTAGACAGCTATTTGATTTTTTTCCCCCTCTGTCCCACATTTGGGTATAGATTGATATAGAATTACTTAAAATGCTGCATATAAATTAAACATTAAAAGGAGATTGGAGAGGCTAAGCTGCCCCATTACAATCTTTAGTTCCGCAGTCACTGCCTCAAGGACACTCCATTGCATATCACATGTCCTTCTTTAGAAAAGTGATCACCAAGGTTCAGGTAACATTTAAGCGCAGCCAGCAGCTGCATAATTTATGGACCTTTTTTGTTTTGTGTTCCTTTTTAAATGAAAAACAGGAAAACAGAAGATGTTTTTCATGCATTAATGTCTTTCTTTTGTTCTTTCCTTCCCACCCTTCCTTTGCAGATAGGGGCCCTGAAGGACTACTACCACTTCTACCATAGCAGGACGATTAAAAGGTCAGTTATTTCGAGCAGAGGGACCCACAGTTTCATTTCAATGGAACCAAAGGTAAGAAGAACCAGTTGGGTGGGGACCAAGAAGCAAAGCTTCTGCATTTTTCATTGGTGATAACACACTAGGAGCTGATGACCAGCATGAAGACTCAGATTTCTAGAACTGTCATATTATCCTTTGGTCTAGTGTCTTTGGTTCCTCTTTAGATAAAAATAGGCAGTGGCTTGATTTTTATTGATGTGCCACTATCATCTTAGTTGTAGAGCAGCCCAGGGGTATCCATAGCTATGGGTTCTCACGGAGAAGTGAGAGGGCCTAGGGAGTGGGGAAGACAGAGTTTGATTGAGAACAACTGAACTGTAACAATACTATGCCATCTGCCTATTTGCATACAGATCTGAGGTTAACGTATGAGCTCCAGAAAAGGAGGGTTTTCTTCCAGAACCCTTAGGTCAGGGGTACAGATCACTGTGAATCCTCGTGATTTTAGTTGGCATTGATAGACCCACACCATTGGCAGCCTCAGGACTAGACTGTGTCTGGAACAGGTGGGATACTGAGCACAGAAAGGGGAGAAGCTGACTCTTGCTCTTGGGGCTTCATGAGGTATCTTTCTTGCGCCAAGTCCTTTTGGGTTTTACAGACAACATAGCCCAGGGAGAGCCTAGAAGCAAGCATGCTATGCCTAGGTTCTCCCGTTTTAGAGAAGTGGGGCAGCACTGAAATGGGAGATGGGAAGCTGAGGGTTGTTAGGGACAAACTAAAAGCCGACAACTAAGACTCTGAGGTCGAGTTAAGTATCTGCCCTTACTCATTAAGTTGGAGGAAGGAATGAAGTTTTGATTGAGAACTAATTGGCCTCTCTGACATGTCAAGTAAAGGGGAAGAGGGCGCAGCTGTACCAACTTGCCCTAGTTCCTCAGTGGGCTCCCTGTGTATTCCTGATTGTAGGGTGGTGGTGCTTTTTTCCCCTCCTTATGATTTGGGTTTGCCCTAAGAACTCATTTTCAAATGAACTGGTAGATAAGTCCCTACCAGTGTGCGTAGCAATCTCATCTAGATAGCCTCGAAAATTATATTCCTTATAAAGCAAAAAGGCCCCTGTGAATTAATATGCAAATGAGGTTTGCAATATTGCATCTTGCCCTCAGTTATGTGCTGTAGTTAGCCTTGTTTAAATTTTTTCTGGAATATTATGACACAGTGTTCGTGATTGTGAAATTGTAACTTGGCTAGAAAAAGCACATATCTTCTATGTCCCTATTTTCTGTGGGTTATAGGAACATCCCCTAATACATTTTCATGGTCTGTGGATTACATGTTTTTTCCTTTGTCACTATTCGGAATTGAATTTTTCTGGAGAGGTAATCAGTTTGGGACATTCATGAATTAGCTGCATTTTCAAAGCAAAGTCATATTTTTCATCTCTTAAACTTTTTTGAAGTTTTTCTGGAACTTTGATAATTAAAACGATGCTAATTTCAGACCTCATGTACAAAATCAATGTGAATTTAAAAAACCAAGTACTCGTGGTTTGGGAAGTAAGAACAGAATGTTATGAGGCATTATTTTCATGATGAAGGATTTTCTGAACGTGGAACTATTTCGATCCTTCTTGTTATCTTGGTGCATCTTGGTATTTATTTCTTATCTCAGTGCATCACATGGCTTATGCGTGATCCGACAGAGACCTTGTATGGTAGGACATGTGGTACCTGGAATGCACTCCTATTTCAGGAGAGCGGGGCCATTGCAGGCCAGCCCAAGAGTACATGCTGCACTCCCCTGCCTCCTCAACAAAAATAATCCCTTAGGGTAGAGCCACAACTTACTCTCCATTCCAATGCCATCTGCTCATCATTCCCAGCTAGCATTTACACAAGACAGCCACGGTTCCTACCAGCTCTGCAGAGGGAGAGCCACAAATTGGGGTTTGCCCACACTTTTGGATCTTTCTTGTAGTTCATTTATTCATTGGCCCTTTTTCGAGCCCCTAGCAGATGCCAGGCCCTGTGTTAGGCTCTGGGGTTTGGAGATACACTGGTGCCCTAAGGGAGCTTGCTGCTTTTAGGGAAGACCACCCAGAGCATTGCAATGCTTCTCAGTGTTGGGGGTGGGGGGAGCAAAGGACATTGGGGGTTCCTACTTTTTTTTTTTTTATTTTAATTTTTTTTTTTTTTTTCTTACTGCCCAGGCTGGAGTGCAATGGCGCAATCTCAGCTCACTGCAACCTCCAACTCCCGGGTTCAAGTGATTCTCTTGCCTCAGCCTCCTGAGTAGCTGGGATTACAGGCACCCACCACTAACCCCTGGCTATTTTTTGTATTTTTACTAGAGATGGGGTTTCACCATGTTGGCCAGGCTGATCTTGAACTCCTGACCTCAGGTGATCTGCCCACCTCAGCCTCCCAAAGTGCTGGGATTACAGCCGTGAGCCACCGTGCCTGGACTCGTGTTTTTTGTTTGTTTGCTTTAATTTTAAGAAACTTTTTATTTACAGAGAATTTGCAAACATGAAAATGTTACAAAGAATTTCTATATACTCTTCCTAGATCCCCCAAATGTTAATGTTTTACATTTTACTGCAATTAGTTGATTGTTCTATCTACACACACATATACACACATATTTTTTATTTTTATTTTATTTTTGAGACATAGTCTCGCTCTGTCACCCAGGCTGGAGTGCAGTGGCACAATCTTGGCTCACTGCAACCTCCACCTCCTGGGTGTTCAAGCAATTCTCTTATCTCAGCCTCCTGAGTAGCTGAGACTACAGGTGTGTGCCACCATGCCCGACTAATTTTTTGTATTTTTAGTAGAGACGGGGTTTCACCGTGTTAGCCAGTACGGTCTTGATCTCCTGTCCTCCTGATCCACCTACCTTGGCCTCCAAAAGTGCTGGGATTACAGGAGTGAGCCACTGCACCCGGCTGATATACACACATATATGCATGTAATGTATGCATATATATAAATTTTCTGAACATTTGGGATCAAGTTACAGATACGATGCGCCTTCAATTCTAAATACTTCACTGTGTAGCTATTTAAAATGGGGACATTCTGTTTTGTAACCGTAAGTATAACAATAAAAATCTGGCTATTAATATTAATTTAATATTATCTAATCTACAGACTTTATCCAAATTTTTTGATTGCCTCTGGGGCCAGGATCACATTTAGTTGTCATGTTTCCCAAGTCCTCTTTACTCTGTCATATTTCTTCAGCTTTCTTTTTTTTTCTTTCATAAGCTAGAAATCATTTAAAGAGTACAAGCCAGTTATTTTGTAGAATATTTCTCAAGTTGGGTTTGTCTGTTTCCTCATGATTAGATTGAGGTTTGGCAAGAACATTTTTGGCAAGAATATCAGAGAAGTGATGTGTTCTTCTCAGTGCATCAGATTGAGAGGCACGTGATGCTGCTTTGTTTCATTACTGGTGGTGTTAACTTTGAACACATGGTAAATATTGTATCTGCCAGTTTCTCTACTTTAAAATTACTACAGGCACACCTCAGAGACAGTGCAGTTTGATTCTAGACCTCCTCAATAAAGCAAATATTGTAATAAAGCAAGTCACACAAATTTATATGTTTTCCAAAACATATAAAAGTTATGCTATCCTATAGTCTATTAAGTGTGTAATAATAGCATTATGTCTGAAAAATGTATATACCCTAATTAAAAAATATTTTATTGCTAAAATATCCTAATGATCTTGTGAGTCTTCAGTAAGCCATAATCTTTCTGCTGGTGGAGGGTTTTGCCTCAATGTTGATGGCTGCTGACTGCTCAGGGTGGTGTTGCTGAAGGTTGGGGTGGCTGTGGCAACTTCTTAAAATCCAACAACAATGAAATTTACCATGTCAGTTGACTCTGTGTTTGCCAACACAGTTGATTTCCCTGTAACTACGGGGAAATCACAAAAGATTTTCCTGTAGCATGCAATGCTGTTGGATAGCATTTTACCCACAGTAGAACTTCTTTCAAAATTGGAGTCAGTCTTCTGAAACACTGCCACTGCTTTATCAACTAAGTTTATGTCATATTCCAAATTCTCTGTTGTCATTTCAACAATGTTCATAGCATCTTCACCAGTAGATTCCACTTTCTTTACTCAACCATAGGAAGCAATTCCTTACCTGTTCAGATTTTATCATGAGATTGTAGCAATTCAGTCACGTCTTCAGGCTCCACTTCTAATTCTAATTCTCTTGGTGTTTCTATCACATATCACATCTGCAGTGACTTTCTCCACTGAAGTCTTGCATTCCTTAAAGTCATCCATGAAGGTTGGAATCAACTTCCTCCAAACGCCTGTTAATATTGCTATTTTGACCTCCCCTTATGAATCAAGAACATTCTTAATAGCATCTAGAATGGTGAATGCTTTCCAGAAAGTTTTCAGTTTACTTTTCCAGATCCATTAGAGGAAACACTATCTATCAGAGTGGTAGCCTTATAAAATCTATTGCTTAAACACATTTGAAAGTAGAAATTACTCCTTAATCTATGGACTGCAGAATGATATCGTGTTAGCAGGCATGAGAATGGTAATCTCCTTGTAAATTTCCATCAGCGCTCTTGAGTGACAGGGTACATTGTCAGTGATCAGTAATAGTTTGAAAGGAACCTTTTTTTAGTGATAGGTCTCAACAGTTGACTGAAAATATTCAGTAAACTGATAATCAGTTGTGCTGTCATCCAGGCTTTGTTGTTCCACTTACGGAGCACAAGCAGAGTAGATTTAGTGTAACTCTTTTTGTTTTTGTTTTTTTTAAAACAGAGTCTTGCTCTGTCACCCAGGCTGGAGTGTAATAGCATGATTTCAGCTCATTGCAACCTCTGCCTCCCGGGTTCAAGCAATTCTCCTGCCTCAGCCTCCTGAGTAGCTGGGATTATAGGCATCCACCACTATGCCTAGCTAATGTTTGTATTTTTAGTAGAGACGAGGTTTCACCATGTTAGTCAGGCTGGTCTCGAACTCCTGACATCAGGTGATCCTCCTGCCTTGGCCTCCCAAAGTGCTGGGATTACAGCTGAGAGTCACCACACCCAGCCCTCCATTTAGCATAATTCTTAAGGGCCCTAGGAGTTTTTAGAATGGCAAATGAGCGTTGGCTTCAATTTGAAGTCACCAGCTCCATTAGCCCCTAACACGAGAGGCAGCCTATCCTTTGAAGCTTTGAAGCCAGGCACCTGCTTCTTTCTAGCGTGAAAGTCATAGGTGGCATCTTCTTTCAACAGAAGGCTGTTTTATTTCATCTACGTTGACAATCTGTTGTTTTGTGTAACTGTCTTCATCAGTGATCTTAGCTGGATCTTCAGTATCACTTGCTGTAGCTTCTCATCAGCCCTTGCTGCTTCACTTTGCACTTTTAAGTTACAGAGACAGCTTCTTTCCTTAAACCTCATGAACCAACCCCTGCTAGCTTCATACTTTTCTTCTGCAGCTTCCTCACCTCTCTCAGCCGCCTTAGAATTGGAGAGTTACAGCATTGCTCTGGATTAGGCTTTGGCTTAAGAAAATGTTGTGGCTTGTTTGATCTTCTATCCAGACCACAAAAACTTTCTCCCTATCAGCAATAAGGCTGTTTCTCTTTTTTCTTTTTTCTTTTTCTTTTTTTTTTTGAGATGGGGTCTGGCTCTGTCACCCAGGCTGGAGTGCAGTGGCCGGATCTCAGCTCACTGCAAGCTCCGCCTCCCGGGTTCACGCCATTCTCCTGCCTCAGCCTCCCGAGTAGCTGGGACTACAGGCGTCCGCCACCTCACCTGGCTAGTTTTTTGTATTTTTTAGTAGAGACGGGGTTTCACCGTGTTAGCCAGGATGGTCTCGATCTCCTGACCTTGTGATCCGCCCGCCTCGGCCTCCCAAAGTGCTGGGATTACAGGCTTGAGCCACCGCGCCCGGCCTGGCTGTTTCTCTTTCTTATCATTTATGCGTTTGTGAGAGTAGCACTTTTTAATTTCTTTTAAGAACTTTTCCTTTGCAGTCACAACTCGGCCAAGTAAGAGGCCTGGGTTTCTGCCTATGCTTGCTTTCGACATGCCTTTCTCACCAAGTGTAATCATTTCTAGCTTTTGATTTAAGTGAGACCAGAGTGACTCTTCCTTTTGTTTGAACACTTAGAGGCTATTGTAGGGTTATTAATTGGCCCAATTTCAATATAGTTGTGTCTTAGGAAATAAGGAGGCCTGGGGAGAGGGAGAGAGAGATGGTGAATGGCCAGTCAGTCTAGAGCAGTCAGAATAAACGCAACATTTTTTGATTAAGTTCACTGTCATATGGGTGTGGTTTGTGGCACCCTAAAACAATTACAGTACATCAAAGATCACTGATCACAGACCACCACAACAGATATGATAACAATGAAAAAGTTTGAAATATTGCAATAATTACCAAAACGTGACACAGACACACGAAGCAAGCACACGCTATTGGAAAAATGGCACTAACAGGCCAGCTCAGTACAGGATTGCCACAAGTCTTCAATTTGTAAAAAGCGCAATATCTGCAAAGTGCAATAAATAGAAGTGCAATAAAACAAGGTACACCTGTATTTCCCCTTTCCCAATTAAGAAGTGTTTTATGGGAAAATACTTAGAGACTGCAAATTTCTACAAGCTCATTTTTGATTTTTTTACTCCCAGCTGACTTCATCGGGCATATAAGGCAGTGTTGGTGTGACTTGATTTCTTGGGCAGTTCTCCTTTTCTTTGATCTTGGGTGTGGATAGGGTGGGTAATTTGTGTGCCGGAGTGGAGGTACATTTGTGGGTTTGGACCATGTGAAATGGCTTCGTGGAAAATCGGTGATGCAACCTTAAAGTTATTTTCGATCACCACCTTCTCAAGAAAGGAAGAACACATGAGTGAATCGTAGGGGATACACACACTAAACAGATCCCGGCTTTTACTTACTATAGTAAATTGCACGCTCCTTTTTTCCCCCTCCTTTTATTCTTTACCTACAAAGCTCCAAAGAAGGAAATGCAAAAGTAGCCACATTGTAAGAACAAACAACCTTCTTGGTGCTAAGAAAATGATGTGGTCAGTTTGGGCACATGAGCCCAGAGAACAAGAATAGCCTTGACTCACACATATAATGTGTGTTAACATTATGTTATGATTAACTTTTTAAATGACAGAGATTCACAGACTTCTAACATACTAACATAGAAGCACTAGGGCAATAATAACACAGTTTTGTAGAAAGTGCTGTTATATTTTAAAGCAGTCTGCCCAATAAGACTTTCATCCTTCTTGTCCACATCTTTCTTTTTGACTCACCAACATTTCTCCCAGAGATCTAAGCTAAATTTTAGAAACAATAGTCTGAGTTCACGTCCTCAAAGCCTCTTACTAGTCTGTCTATAAATTTTGGCCAGCCACAGACATTTGGGTCAAGGACAGTGTTATCTGTAGGAGAATATTGGATGGAAGCTCTTTAGTAGTTGCTCACGGAGTTGGAAGGGTGTGAGAGGGGGCGTGAGGAGAAGATCGTTTTCTTTCATTTTCCTTCCCCTTATCCAAAACCAGAAAAACTAAAATCCTAACTTTTCTAGTAGGGTAGGGCATTTTTGACTTTTAAAAGTAAAACCATAAACTGCCATTAAGTTAGACACCCATGTCCTATGCATATGTAGTTAATTACATAAGCATGGCTTCCCCTTTTTCCCATTAGATTTTATCTTGAAGGTTCTAGCCTATCAATCTTTTATCTTTTCCAATCCTTTTTCTATCCTCCAGTCTATTATGGGTCATTTTTTATCCTAAGACTCGGACAGTGTCACTTCCTCCGATATGTCAGCGATGGGCATCTCCCATCTTGTTGCTCCCTATGTTCACCTCAGCCAGCCTGCCTCATCACGTGGATGTGTGTGGCTGCGTTTCTCACTTGGAAAAGTTATTCATATAACATTACTTATTGTGGAATCACAGACTCCTTAGAATTAGAGTTGATTTAGTCTTACCACTTTATCCAGTGCTGCCATACCATCCGTTGTATTTCTAAAAGGAATTTTTTTCAGATGTTTGAACATTTCCAATGAAAGAGGCTTCACCATCAGACAGGGCAAACATTTCTATATTTTAAGAGGTTTAACTTGTTAGTTATAATCTGCTTGCCTGTAATATCTACCCATTGAGTCTACTTTTGCCTTCCAGAATTCTATACAGTGTTAAATCCATTTCTTCATAATAGCTCTTTAAATAGTTGAAGCCCTTTGTTTATTCTCTTGGAAAAGCAATTGTCTCCTTATAAGTGTGGTCCAGCATCAAGTTCAAGGCTTTAGCTTCCCATTTGTTACATTTATCCGTAGCCATTTCCTCTGAAGAGAATTTAAAGCAGAGCATTCAAGCATTGTGCAATGAGGAAAGGGCATAGGAAAAGGACAGGAAGGGAGAAATGAAGTGATTGGATGTAGCTGGCAGGATTAGATGAAATCAGACCTGTGAAAGAAGAAAAGCAAGTTCAAGTTTCCTACTAATTCAGGTTGGTGCCTGTTGTGCTCAGGATTAGATTTTCAGGTGCCTGAGGTTTCTCTTTTTGCCTCAAGAGTAAAATAGGTGTGATGGAGTAACTGCAGTACAGGAGCACTTCCCTGTACATAATGGAGAGGTTGTGCGCATCTATTCCTTATCAGTCGAATTTTATTTCCCCATGGATTCACTTTATAATTTCAGAAGTATTTTTTCTTTACTACTAATTGATCTGCAGTTGATCCATGGAGGCAACCATCACATTTGCTATCTCTTTCCTGAACTTGGAGACGAAACCATTTGCGAGCTTTTTATATACAGTTGATCTACTAGGTGAACTTTGGAGTTAAAGAACCTTATTTGGTTAAAAATAAGTATTCAGAAGTGTGTGAGGTCAATCTTACATGGCTTACATTGCTACCATGCCTCTTCATTAATTGTGGCCATGCCTTTTCACAAATAATATTTCATGGGGTCTAGCATAGCTTCAAAATGAGTTTCACCTGGAGTTCAAGTGCTTCCTGTGCAGGCCACTGCTTCATTGCCTCTCTCCCAGCCTGCCCTCCTTCCAGCGGGCACTCCTGGGTGTTTTCTTTGGCAGGTTAACATGCTGCTCTTCAGTTTTAAATGCGATAATGACTTAATGTTTGGGCTTTCTTTTGTGCAGTGCAGTTTTATAAGTGTAATATAACAATCCAGGGTTTGTGCTCATCCAGCTGTGTGGGCTGATCCAGGGTGTGTTGAGATCTGTGGCTTTGGCCTTGTGTTCCTGCACAATGAGGGTGGCTGTGTTTTCTTCAGGTAGGTATCCGAGGCTTTGTGTGGTTGCTTAGGAATGGTGATTTCACGTTTGCCTCTCCTCATCTTACTGGTAAGTAAAAATGGTTACTAAATATCCTGAGAATACACTATATTCTGGAAATAGCATGGGCTTGGATCCAATGACAAGCAGAGAGACTGCGGACATGCTGATCAGGAGGGACTTAGGGCAGCTTTCTCGTTTCAGGCTACCTTTTTTGCCATGTTTTCACCAGCTATGAATGCGAATCATTATAACAAATCCCTGTCTTTAGCATTTGATAGCATTTCTGAGTCTTTGCAAATCCCACTAGAATGCATACACTCTCGGGAGAAGCCTTTCAGCCTTAGGTTAGCCCTTGATCCATTTATGGTGACACGATGACGACGAAGGTGGAAGAGACCTCAAGAAGCATGTGGGTGCCAGGTCCACCGTGTTCTCCACCTCCCTGTCCTATCTGTTTTGTTTCCAGGTCTCCTAGGTGTCTGGATGGTCAGAAACCAGAGGGTCAGATTGTGCGCTGCTGGAATATCTGATGGGGACGTTTAGATCAAAGACCCAATCTCTTATAGGCAGAAGTAAATTATTTAAAAAATGATTTCTCAGCTACTTTGGCAAGGCTGCCAGATCTTTATTAGAGAGTACTTGGCAGTACTTCACTTCGAAAGGTCATAAACTCACATGCCTCAAGTGGGAGTGCAGGTAACATGAGTGAGTGAGAAGGGCCTGGCAGAAGCTCACCAGGCATGCGCCAAAGCGTAGTGCCCTCTGCCTGCACGGAGCAGCTGCTACACAGCTGCAGCCCATTGTCCTCAGGCCGCGGAGCTGACTTGGTGTTGCCAATTTAAAAGGACCTGCAAGTCTTGAGTTTTACATATCGTTTTCCATTTTTAAACGTTGGCAACTAGTTCAAAAGTTTAAAAATATTTGTATGGACCAAAGGAAACACATCTTTGGGGCATCCCAGTTTGTGACCCCTTGGGTTGGCTGTGTTGGGAGAAAGGGAGAAAGGCGTAAACGACAGATCTCATCACTTTGATGATTTCGCTTTGGTCTGATGCTCACATGGACACACAATATTAGTTTTGTCAGTTATGTACCACAGTGAGGGCTCCAAAATGGTTTCTCTCTGTGCCTTTTTAGTCTTCAGATTGAAATATGAGTATCAGGCAAAACATAACAGGCTCAGGTCTTGCAAGTTGTGGCGCGAAGGGTGCCAGTGATGGTGGCAGAAGGTGGAGGGCTTATTCCAGTTCTCTTCTGCTTCCTCCGGTTTTTCACTGACATCTACAACTGCCCTGGGAGATAGGCTTAACAGACTTGTTTGAGGAAGCGCCATAAGTTAAAGCAAAGAACAAATAGGAAATAAAAGTGATGGCCATAAAAACAGGAAGAAAAGTATGATGAGGGGAGGCAGGTTATGGATTTTGCATAATCTCTTTAGCCACTTGAAGGAAAGATACTAACTGTAAAATCTTTACTTTTTCTAGTTGATGTGGTATTTCTTTTCTTTTCTTTTCTTTTTTCTTTTTTTTTTTTTTTCGAGATGGAATCTTGCTCTGTCACCCACGCTGGAGAGCAGTGGTGCGATCTTGGCTCACTGCAGCCTCTGCCTCCCGGTTCCAGCGATTCTCCTGCTTCAGACTCCTGGGTAGCTGGGACTACAGGTGCACGCCACCACACGTGGCTAATTTTTGTATTTTTAGTAGAGATGGGGTTTCACCATGTTGGCCAGGCTGGTCTCGAACTCCTGACCTCAGGTGATCCACCTGCCTGTGCTTCCCAAAGTGCTGGGATTATAGGCATGAGCCACCATGCCCGGCCTATGTGATATTCCTAAGATGTCAGATTCTAAAAAGGTAGCTGTTGAAACTAGAAAATGTAATGATAACATTCTAAATTTCTAGATAGGTACTAAGAAGGGAATTTTGAACCTATAGTTTCTGTTGAAATCTTGGCCAAATTAAGATAAAATAAGCAAATCTAGGGAGTAAGTGGAAACAGCAAACAAACAAAAACCCAGCAACAACAAAAAACTCAAAGCCATTTTAATTGTCTGGCTTTGAAGAGGAATTGTACTAATTCATGTCTTTATTGTCTTTATTTTAATGAATGCAAGAGTAAATAAGAAATCCAATTAAAACACCGCCATTGAAAGGACGTTATTTGTTAATGAAATGCTTGCAAATTTTATTTGTGTGCTGAGTTCTTCCAAATACCAATCAATCCTTACAATACAAAAGGAGGCAATATGACGCAGTGGAAAGAACCTTTGTGTTTTAGTTCTTACTCCCATTCCTATAGGATGAGCTTTACCTATCAATCTTCCCTCACTTGAAGACTTCCGGTTTTCATACATATACTTAGAGAAGTACACAGTATAATGCAATATAATGAATTGTACGTATAAGAAAAGATCAAAAGTGTAAGTTAAATCCTTGTAACAAAATAGTAAGTTGCCATTAAAATAATGTCATAAATGTATACATTCAGGTAAGGAATGATCTCCAAAATAATATGTAGGCTGAGTGTGGTGGCTCATGCCTATAATCCCAGCACTTTGGGAAGCTGAGGCAGGGGAGGATGACTTAAATCTATGAGTTTGAGACCAGCCTAGGCAACATAGTGAGACCCCCGTCTCAACAAAAAAGAAAAAAATCAACTGGGCGTAGTGGCAGGGGCCTTTAGTCCCAGGTGCTTGGGAGGCTGAAATGGGAAGACCACTTAAGCCAGGAAGGTTGAGGCTGCAGTGATCTGAGATTACACCACTGCACTCCAGCCTGAGTGACAGAGTGAGACCCTATCTCAAAAAAAATATATATATACACACACACACACACACACATATAGACACACACATATATATACACACACATATATACACATATATATACCCACACACATATATACACACACACGTATATATATAAAGTTTTAAAAAGCAGTATATGAAGAGAGTAGAAGATGAAGATATGTTCCCATTTATGTTTTACGTTTAAACAGAAAAGACCTGTGTGTGTATGGCTATCATTTTATGCAGGATAGGTTTGGAAGGATTCACATATGCATAAAACTAACTCTTAACCTTTCCACAGTGCCTGATTTTTAAAAACGATAGTAAAATTTCTTTTGTTGAAACATCAAAGCAACAGTGCTTTGCTGTTTCAAAACTAATGGATATATTTCTGTTCTTATCCGACTGCACCATGCTCTTGACATCATGGTTGATAATTTGCTCCTTCTTGAAAAAGTTGACTTGTTTCTTGAGAGCACATTCCCTGAGTTTTCTTTCTGTCTTTCCCCTTGCACCTTCTGTCTTTGTTGAGGGCACCTTTTCTACCTCATGTGTAAAATTTGGAGAGCCCAGGGCTCAGTCAGCTCTGTTCTTTCCCTAGAGGAATTCATTCATTTCCATTGCTTTAAATCACCATTATGCTGGTGTCCTTGCCTCAAATTTCTATCACTGTTTACTTTCCTGACATCCCCAACTAGATAGTTAATAAGCACCTAAAATGTCATAATAAAAATAAGATGTCCGGGCGCGGTGGCTCACGTCTGTAATCCCAGCACTTTGGGAGGCCGAGGCGGGTGGATCACCTGAGGTCGGGAGTTCAACACCAGCCCGACCAATATGGAGAAACCCCGTCTCTACTAAAAATACAAAATTAGCTGGGTATGGTGGTGCATGCCTGTAATCCCAGCTACTCGGGAGGCTGAAGCAGGAGAATTGCTTGAACTCGGTAGGTGGAGGTTGCCGTGAGCTGAGATCACGCCATTGCACTCTAACCTGGGCAACAAGAGTGAAATTCCATCTCAAAAAATATAAATAAATAAATAAAATAAAACATATAAAAATATAATATATAAATACCACATAAGCGATAAATTTATGATACCTATCTTAAGTATTATTTCATTGTAGTTAACAGAGACGATATAGGATAATAATCTCATACATATTTGCGGTCATAGCGAGGAGACTTGAAGATGTTGAAAACTCAATAACCCTTAGCATCCTGTGCAGGGTGTATTTCCACCTCTCTCTACACGCATCGACCATAGCCCCTGCTCTTCCTACTTTGTCCGCATGTAGCGATAGCACCAATTACATGACGAGTGAAGCCACGCCGCTGCTCTTAGCGAAGCCCAGAAATGGAAACGGAATCATTTCTTGATTCTCTCCCTTTCCCTCGTTTCTCCTCACTGACGATTCCTAAGAGATAATATTGTTTGCTATCCTCCACTAGACTATAATATTTATCTGCGGCTCGTCTTATTAACTATCTTGGTGTGGGTCTCGCTGCTCCAGTGCACATGAGTTCAAACCACCGTGATAGACATGTTTGTGAATCCCACCGGCAAGGGTTTGACCCCCATGTGGTTCATCAGCTCTCGCTCCCCCTCCTCCCTCGTGTCTTCTAAGTCTTCGCAAGCGAGTCCCCTAATTCGAGGGAATGTGTCTCAAAGAAGATTGTGTTATATTAAAATGACTTTCCATTGGATTCTGAAGTAAATCCATTTTTTTTAATGGTATTCTCAATACTAGAGGCGACAGATGTACATCGCTCGTGTCTCTCTCGACCTCGTAGCTCCTGCTTTGGGGCAGCTCTCGCCACACACATCTCTCTTTACTATTGCTATCACATCGTAGGGCCATATCTCTAGAGCTAGCTCATATATACATATCGTCGCCAGTGCCTCTCTCCTCAACTAAGATATGTCGTAATTGCTCTGGGGAATATGCTGTCTCCAATGTGTGCGTACATTAGTCAGGAAAGTAGGATGATATCTCATGCGAGAAATGTGCTCTCCAATGTAACATAGATAGATTCCCTCTCTCTAGAAGAGATATGGTCACGCAAATTACTCCAAAACTCATCATGATGTCGCCTAAAGAGCTAGAATTGGGTTATAGCTCTCAGATCCAGGCTAGTCACAGATCCAGATGTAACTGGATACTCCTTCCTAGTATTGGTTATATGTCATGTATTAGCACTGTTGCTTGATGTTTCTTAGAGACAAATAGAAATTCTCTCTCTTGAACATATTCGCTATTTTAAAAACAATCAGGCACTGTGGAATAAGGTTAAGATTATAGTTTTATTGCTAATATGTGATAATCCTTCCCAAACCTATCCTGGCATAAAATGATAGCCATACACTACACACAGGTCTTTTCTGTATTAACGTAAAACTAATTTAAAATGGGTACATAATCTTCATCTTTCTACTCTCTTTCATATATACTGCTTTTTAAAAATCATATATATATTTGGTAACTGTTGGTTTTCTCGTTCTAGGGTATAAATTCAATGGAAGCCATGCATCTTGTTAACTGTGATATTCCCATGGCCTGGAACAATATCCAGCACGTAGAAAACCTTCAATAGAAGAATAAAAGAATGAATAAATGACATTTGAAATTAATTTTAGAAGATAAGTGATAGAGGCAATAATAAAGCTTGGAGCTGTAATTTTTTTCTTTGTTCTCCTCGTATTGACATCATTTTGTGGTGACATACACAGTACTGTCTCATTTAAGTATAGACATTAGAGCAGCTAGTTGGAGAGACACTGTTATAAAATGAAAGTGCATCAGTTGTATTTAGGATATTTGGATTCTGGTCTCAGCTTTACTGCTAGCTCAGCGTGGCTGTCAGCATGCCACTCGCCATTGAGCTTATTTCACTTGTAAAATCATGGAGCAGATGAGCTGCTTTCTAATGTTCATTCTGATCCATTAATTACTGTCTTGAATCAGTGTCCCTTGTGATTTTACTATTAGTCCACATTGCCATCATATCGCTTTTTTCATATTCTCTGTTTTAGTTTCTTTCCAAACGTTCTCCTTCTCCCTTTTTCCTCAATAATTATTTAGAATACTTCTTTTTTTGAGTCGGAGTCTCACTCTGTCACCCAGGCTGGAGTGCAGTGGTACAATCTCCGCTCACTGCAACCTCCGTCTCTCAGGTTCAAGTGATTCTCCTGCCTCAGCCTCCCAAGTAGCTGGGACTACAGGCACCCACCACTATGCCCGGCTAATTTTTTCTATTTTTAGTAGAGACTGGGTTTCACTATGTTAGCCAGGCTGGTCTTGAACTCCTGACCTCGTGATCCACCCACCTCGGCCTCCCAAAGTGCTGGCATTACAAGTGTAAGCCACCGCGCCTGGCCAATATTTAAAATATTTCTTAGCACTCTGAGCTCTTCCCCAGACACTGTTTTGCCTTAAAAGGCTAATTTTGCAGTTAGACTTGAGATTAACTTGGTTAGTCTTGAGACAAATACAGATGTTATCTATTCAGCTATGCATATAATAAATGAGGAACAAGTAACTGCTTCTTTGCTCCTATAGTACGTGTTTCTTACAATATAGGAGAATGATGATGAGAATAATAATAATGAAGTGTTATTGTTGGCATTCAGGAAGTTCCAGAAGAAGGTAGTTCCAAATAGCAAAACATTGTACTTAACAGAGGTTCTTCTAAGGAGTTAAAAACTTTATGTGGCTTTTGAAGAAATAGCATACCTTCTAAAATGACAACGGCAGTAGAGCAAAGTTTACAAAGCCATGAAAATTAGAATTAGAAATATATTAGGAGGCCAGTGGTGATAGGGTCAGGATAGAAAATAGAAGAAACCAAAAATAAAGTCAGATAGAACGAGGGTGGATGCAGTTAATGAAAATTGTTGGTGGCTATGTAGATTACTTTTTAATCCTTTCGCAGAGCTAAGTAAGCATTTTCATACATGAGTTGGCAAGCCTAGGCTGCCATTCCAAGAAAAATTAAAAAAAAAAAAAAGAACCAACAAAAGTGCAAAAGACTAACAGAGTAAGTAGCTAAGAAATAGGACTGTGTCCTTAGGACAGATTTGCCAGGCCCCAACTCAAAGGCAGATTTTGCTCTAAATGGAATATTCCAATAATGTCCCTTAGGCTGTGGACACACTTTTCAGACTTACTCCTGGGACTCATGGGATTCCCTTCTTCAACTCACGTTTGTACAGAGAGAAAAGAAGATAGAAACTTTGGGAAAAATGAGGTTGCTCCTTACATGGGGAAGACTGAAGTCTCCCAGGAATGAGGTAGCATGAGAGAGATATCCAGAGTTTTACTAACCATTCACACATTTGCTTTCTCCATGGATGTTTTAGAGACAGGGCCTCATTCTGTCACCCAGGCTGAAGTGCAGTGGTACAGTCACAGCTCACTGTGGCCTCAAACTCCTGGGCTCAAGTGATCCTACCCCCTCAGCCTCTTGAGGAGCTGGGACCACAGGCACATACCACCATGCCCACTTAATTTTTTTTTTTTTTAATTTTTTGTAGAGACATAGTCTCACTATGTTGGCTAGGCTGGTCTCAAACTCTTGGCCCGAAGCAATCCTCCTGCCTCAGACTCCCAAAGTGTTGGAATTATAGGCATGAGCCACCATGCCTGGCCTCCCCACAGGTGTGTGTGTATATATATATATATATATAAAATACTTTAAATTCTAGGGTACATGTGCACAACATGCAGGTTTGTTGCGTATGTATACATGTGCCATGTTGGTTTGTTGCCCCCATCAACTCGTCATTTACATTAGGTATTTCCCCTAATGCTATCCCTCCCCTCGCCCCCACCCCCCAACAGGCCCCAGTGTGTGATGTTCCCCGCCCTGTGTCCAAGCGTTCTCATTGTTCANTAAATTCTAGGGTACATGTGCACAACATGCAGGTTTGTTGCGTATGTATACATGTGCCATGTTGGTTTGTTGCCCCCATCAACTCGTCATTTACATTAGGTATTTCCCCTAATGCTATCCCTCCCCTCGCCCCCCACCCCTCAACAGGCCCCAGTGTATGATGTTCCCCGCCCTATGTCCATGTGTTCTCACTGTTGAATTCCCACCTATGAGTGAGAACGTGCAGTGTTGGTTTTCTGTTCTTGTGATAGTTTGCTGAGAATGATGGTTTCCAGCCTCATCCGTGTCCCTACAAAGAACATGAACTTAATCCTTTTTTATGACTGCATTATATTCCATGGTGTATATGTGCCACATTTTCTTAATCCAGTCTATCATTGATGGGCATTTGGGTTGGTTTCAAGTCTTTGCTATTGTGAATAGTGCCACAATAAACATACGTGTGCATGTGTCTTTATAGTAGCATGATTTGTAATCCTTTGGGTATATACCCAGTAATGGGATGGCTGGATCAAATGGTATTTCTAGTTCTAGATCCTTGAGGAATTGCCACACTGTCTTCTACAATAGTTGAACTAATTTCTACTCCCACCAACAGTGTAAAAGCATTCCTATTTCTCCACATCCTCTCCAGCATCTGTTGTTTCCTGACTTTTTAATGATTGCCGCAAACTCATCACAGATATTTTTGAGAGCTCATTGTGTACAAGGCACTGAGCTAGACATCAGATGTAAAACTAGAAAAACAAACCTAGTCACTGCCCTCATAGCACTTCCTATCATATCAAATCTAAAATCTGGGCCTGATTTTAGATCAAAAACCAAAAAACTACTTTTGAAGATACTAATGAATATGTTTTAAGAAAACTTTTCACTAACACGTCTCAAGTTTATATTTGTATCTAGGGATACTAGATAAAATAACAAATTTTTAATATGAGTATGTCTCAGATATGTCAAGGGACATATCTATATTGAAGTATTTATTTGTTGCTTATCTGAAATTTAACTCAGCATCCTTTGTTATTATTTGGGTAACCCTAATTTATACCTAAACAATTTTAAGATTAGGATTAAGAATACCAGTACTGTGACATTGGTGTAAGTACTGAGTCATAACTTTTTTTTTCAAATGGGCTTGGAGCATTTGAAGGGATTTGAGGTGTAAGGACTGACCAAAATCCCAGTATCCCCTGACATCAGTATGTCAGGGGATTTTCTATTTTTCCATGTCATGAAGTTTTCCTTGAAATCATCATCATAAAGGAACATGCATTGTGTAACCATCGTTTATTTTGCCAATATTTATGTTGGGACATTTATTTATTAAATGTTTTATTTTTTATTTATTTATTTTTTTGAGATGGAGTCTCCCTCTGTTGCCAGGCTAGAGTACAGTGGCACGATCTCAGCTCACTGCAACCTCCGCCTCCCGGGTTCAAGCAATTCCCCTGCCCCAGCCTCCCAAGTAGCTGGGACTACAGGTGCACACCACCATGCCCAGCTAACTTTTGTATTTTTAGTAGAGACAGGGTTTCACCATGTTGGCCAGAATGGTCTCGATCTCTTGACTTCGTGATCCGCCCACCTCGGCCTCCCAAAATGCTGGGATTACAGGCCACCACGCCTGGTCTAACTTTTAATTTCTGTGGGTACATAATAGGTGTCTATATTTATGGGGTACACAAGATGTTTGATACAGGCATGCAGTGCATAATAATCACATCATGGAGAATGGGGTATCCATCTATGTTGGGACATTAAGATTGGTTTCCCTGTTTATAACAGTATCTGTAATCCAACAAGTAAAGTCTCTCCACCCCATAGTGGTTGTTTCTTTGTAGTGTAGTAGAAAGACAAACTCATTCTGCACCTTTTAAGATACTTTACAAACTGTCCTTCTGTATACCTGACCCTTAAACCTTTATAGTGGGACACAGTTGTGTGTGTGTGTGTGTGTGTGTGTTGAAGTGGGGAGCTGCTACAGCTAACCTCAGAGCTGCCACAACAAGGGCCTTTTAAATGAATGCATCTATTTAGTCGCTTTCTGATCAGCTGTTGTCTTTCAAATTGTATGATTATAGGCAAAGCAACCATTGAAAGATGTGTAGATTTTGGAAATTTTGTAAGCAGTGTGGTTGTAGCACTGTTCCTTCAGAGGAGAAAGTTTCCACTCGGTAGGCAGAAGTGCTAACCAGTAGTTAGTATTAACTGCTGGAAACAGAGTCGAGAGTCCAAACTGGCACTGAATCTGAGATTGCTGAATTACCCTGAGAGGGCAAAGGCTTCACAGGTAGACCTAAATGAAGATAACAGAATGAGTCGCCGGTATAGACAATGCTGGTCTTCCAGTTTCATGACTGCACAGCTTAGACTTTGGAGGACATTGGGATTACATCACTGGGAATGAAACTTAGAAACGGTTTTCCCCAGTGGACCAGCATCAGCCCCTGCACTGTGAGTTAATACAGGGGCAGGGAATTATGAAGGCATTCTGAAAGAGTCAGTTTTCTCTTACAATCAATGGATAAATAGTTCAGCCTCATGTGTCCAATTCAAGCGTGTAGTTGAGCAAACTGTGTAAAGAAACGTGAACAGTTCTGCATTTGTGGCATGATTTACAAACTTTGAATCTGAATAATATGTTAGATGCTTCAAAAGGATAGACACAGAAAAATGATACCCTGCAGCTTTTTAACAGTTTATGGCATATTAACTCTTACATCCTTTAAAATCCTTTGCTTTATGTATTAATGCATACAATCAGACCTCCTTATCCACAGATTCCCACAGATTCAACCAACTGTGTATGGAAAATACGTGGGAAAAAACAGTAAAAATAATACAATAAAATAATAAAATAACAATAAAATTAAAAACTAAAAATACAGTATGACAACTATTTACATGACATTTACATTGTATTAGGTATTATAAGTAATCTAGAGATGGCTAAAAGTATATAAGCTATATACAAATACTCCTCCATCTTATATCAGGGACTTGAACAGCTGTGGATTTTAGTATTCTCACAAATACCGAAGGATGACTGTATTTTAATTCTTTAGAACTGATGTCCCCGTCAACATTTCATTATAACAAATTTCAACCATACAGCAAAATTTTGAAAGAATTTAAAGTGAACATCACTATACTTACCACCTAGATTCTACCATTAGCATTCTACACACTTCTTTTATCACATCTGTGCACCTGTCCATCTTTTTTTTTTTTTTTGAGACGGAGTCTCGCTCTGTTGCCCAGGCTGGAGTGCAGTGGCCGGATCTCAGCTCACTGGAAGCTCTGCCTCCCGGGTTTATGCCATTCTCCTGCCTCAGCCTCTTGAGTAGCTGGGACTACAGGCGCCCGCCACCTCGCCCGGCTAGTTTTTTGTATTTTTTAGTAGAGACGGGGTTTCACCGTTTTAGCCAGGATGGTCTCGATCTCCTGACCTCGTGATCCGCCCGTCTCGGCCTCCCAAAGTGCTGGGATTACAGGCTTGAGCCACCGCACCCGGCCTGCACCTGTCCATCTTTATCCATCCATTAATCCAGCTAATTTTTCAGTGCATTTCAAAGTAAAATGCAGACATCCATCCACTTCCCCCTGAATACTTCAGCATGCATGTCATTAACTATAATTCAATATTTGTTTATGCTTTTTCTTCTTTTAATGTAAAATTTACATACAGTGAAATTACAAGTCTTAAGCATACAGTCTTTGAGTTTGAACCAAAGTCTATATCCCTGTCAAGATACAGACTGTCACCTCATCCCACAAGCTTCCCTTAAGCCCCGTTCTACTCCGTCGTCTCTATACTGAAGCCATCCTTGTTTGTTTGTTTTTTTTCCACTATCAGTTAGTTTTGAATGGCATACTTTTTGAAAATTTAAATCAGGTTTAATTTATATATAGTAAAATGCATCCTGTTTATTGGACAGTTCTGTTGAATTTTGACAAATGTATATGGTTGTGTAACTACTACCACAGTCAAGACAAAGAACAGTCCCCACTACCCCCCACCAAAAATTATCCTGGGTTCCTTTGTATTCAGCTCCTTTCCCTGCCCCTAGCTTCCTGCCACCATTGATCTGTTTTCTGGACCTGTCGTTTTGCATTTTCTAGAATGGCATTAAAAAATGGAATACTTTGGTATGTAGTCTTTTGAGTCTGGATTTTTGCACTTAGCGCAATGCCTTTGAGAGTTCATCCATGAGGCAGTGTGTGTCAAAGCTTGTTCGTTTTTGTTGCTGAGTAGTATTCTATTACATGAGTGTATCATGGCTTGTTGATCCATTCACCAGTTGAAGGACATTGGGGATTTGCACTATCCACCTTTTGGTGTTTATTTGTAACTTTAATCTATTACCATATACCAGACAAATGCACAGTCAGGAGTTTCCTGACTCTATGATTTAAACTCTATGATTTGGAGAAAATCGTTCAGTTATTTCACTTGAAATCTGTAGCTTCTAACACCTGGTTGACAATATGTGTTACATTACATTATGTATTTTGACTTTGGGAACATGAAAAAATATCCTTAATTGCTGGGATTTCAAAGTCTAAAATGACTGTCTCATTTGAAACTTTTTTCAAATGGACTTGGGAGCATTTTTCTTTCCTGGGCGGGGCAAATGTTTCACTTTTCCAGTCTCATCTCAGAAGCAAGTATGTGTAATCCACCCTTGTACTCCGAGCACCAAGAGTAAAGATTTAATGGCGAGGAAGCAAAAGAAGTGAGATTAGGGAAAAGAGATAGGGAGGAGGGGAGGGCTTGCAGAAAGAGTAGCAACCACCAATAAATATTTTATTGTGTTGCTATGTGGCAATGGTTACACCAGGTCAGGTTGCTTAACAGTAAGTCAGGTTGATGCAGGGTTTAAAGTGAGCTGAGAGACTGGTGAGGGAATGAATTTCACCATGAGGTTGTCCTTTTGTTTTGGCCAGGAATCTGGTACCAAATGTGAGAACCTGCTGCCACGTGCCTACTAGAAGGAAACATGCTTGTTCTTGCTTCTTGCATTTTCTGTGAAAGCAGAAACAATTTGGTAGTTTTATTGGCATGCGTGTGTGTGTGTGTGTTTGTGTGTGCGTTTACGTGTGCAGATTTACAGTGGAGTTAGAGATAGCAAAATATCGTATTTGCTTTATTCATTTACTCAGTTATTCGACAGACGTGTTTTAAGCACCTATCAAATTCCCGCACTTTTGAAACTAAGTCAGAGTAATTAGACTTTAGTAAAACAAACAAAAAGTGAGTATGTGGTTTTGTCACTATTATAAGAGTTGAGTAGAGATGGCATTTTACTTATGAGCCCCAGTGAAGTCCTGTGGGGGAAAGCCTCCCTCTCTCTTTGCACCTTAAAGCAGTAATTTGGACTTGGAGCTAAGAATCAAGATGAGAAAGGTCTTATAGTAACCTTTGTATTCACATTCACACTGGAAGGTGTTAAGCCAATAAACTTCAAGTAAGAATAAAAGGACACTGTAAGCCATCTGAATAGGTTAATAATCTGTAACTATGTGGCTAAACAGTACATGGAAGTATAGAAAACTAAGTGATTTTGTAAACATGCTGGACATTTTGTTTGTAGAAACTGGCCTATTTTTTTTTCCTCCTGGTAGAGTCTGTACATGGCTTCTGAGATTATCATCAGGATATGTTTTTCTTTATTGGAACACTATTGTTCAGATTACACTCGTCAATAACTTTAACACTCAAAGCACATCAGTAGTCTGTCTTTGTGTTTGTAAACCTTCATGGTGCTAATGAGTTTACAAGCACACAAGTTGGTTAATGAACATCCTGGGTGGGAGGGAAAGCATCCCCTTGAATATCTCCCCTTCCCACTCCTAGTATTAGAGGAAACTGATGAGGCACCCAAGAAAACACTGTGGTACTTTATCCTTATTATAATGATGGCTGTGTTACAAAGTTATTGAGTTACTGCGCCTTGGCTTCTTTGAAGATCAAATTTACTCATAATTGTAGCTGTTACAATGGCAATTTGTTAAACTTAAAATGCTTGGCTCTCTAGAACATCCCTATTAAGGAGACTGAAGTGGGAATTTGGCTACATGGATCAAGTGGATTGAGACATCAGGAAAACCAAAGGGAGATACACACATACCCTGTGGAAGCCTCCAACAGCCAAACCAAGCCAGCACACTGGGAGCATGGCCTGAAAATCTGTCCTATCCTTTTGCTCTAGAGCTTGCTCAACAGGAGACCAGTTCTGTGCTGTCCTTGCCAAGGAGAAAGGAAAATTATAAGAAAGCACACTGAAATTTTATTGTGTAGTGCTTGCCTGTACGTCTCTGAAATGCTATCTATTTGCACATTCTCTCCGAACCATGAAATGTTTCTTTTTAAAGTAGACATCTTCCTTTAAAAATGATTTGGAAATCTTTTAGGTTCTACACTGAATATTGACTGCATCCTAAGGAAAAATCTGTGGTTCACATTAATTCGGACTGCCTATATGAAGGGACACCCAGTATTTGTCAAGCACGTAATAGGTGCTGGGCAAGTGCTGTGCATTCATAAATCTTCTGGCAATCGATGCTTTCAACAAACTTTGGGGAAAGTGCACTTCTTTGTAGGAAACAGACATGGAGAGGCCCGGTTACTTAGCCAAATAATGCTGCTTTCACTATGCCGGGCTATCACCTGCATTTGTTTTTCTTCTTTCTGACAAAATACAGAGCGGGAAGGGGAAAGGAGCAATGAAGAAAGATGAGCATTATTTACACTGGAATTCACAGACATGGCTGGAAAATAAGCTTCCCTTCTACTCTTTAACCCCCCTCTCACCAACACACATGCTTTGTAATAATTTTTTTAATGATTTAATTAATTTTAAAGAGCTTAAAACATTTAAACTTTAGTTTTAAACTGCAGCCTCAAATTAATTCAATTGTAACATACTTAATTGAGGCTGGGATGCTACCTCTACTACTAAAACAGGAAGAAAATTACCACAATAAATACTTCTTAGATACTTCTTATAGGTCAGGCCCTGTTATAAGTGCTTTGTATATACTAACTCAGTGTTTCTCAGCCTTTTTTTTTTCCTCCTATTATTGTCCCCTTGAGGAGAAAAATTAAGTTTAGGTTTAATTTAAATTAACTGTGTTAATTTGAATTTGAATTAAATTTAATTTATCCTTAATGAGAAAAATTAAATACAAAGGAATAAGTTGTTATTTATAATAAGACAGGGTTGAGCTTTAGAGGATCATAAACCATTCTAATACCTAAGATTGTTTTTACCCTCCAATGTGCTATCACCCCTGTTGAGAATACATGTACTAACTCAAATCATTTAATGCTCTTGACTACCCTAAGAGTTTGGCACTGTTAGTAGTCTCCCTATGGTACAAATGAGAAAAAAAGACCCTAAGAGATTAAGTAACTCGCTCAAAGCATATTTAATAAACAGCTAAAGCGTCTAGGCTGTACTCTTGTAACCACTACACTATATTGCCTCTAACTCTTCAGTCATTCCTGCTGGCTGCAGCCTCTCTGCAAACACATTTTATATCCCAAACAGCCATCTTTAATTAATATGATCAAGTCTATTAGAATTGCCCTGTTTGTTACCTTCTGGTTTGAAGTTTTGGCCTTGGCATACTTTGCAATGCTTAGCATGAGTACATGCTCTGTCTCAGTCCTTTACTAAGCTTGTCACTCTTTTATCTAGTTTAATCCTCTTGATAACCTGTAGAGTGAGTAGGTGTTATTACCATAATTCTGCTGATAAATCAGGGAGGTGCTGGGTGGTTAGGAAACCTGCCCAAGGCCATAGGGCAGGTCAACTGCTAAACTAGGCAAGCAATCCTGATTGGTTCGATTCCAAAGCCCATGCCTATCCTTGATCACTTCCCAGATAATCTTCCATGGTAACCTCTGGGTAGACTTCCAGTATCTCATTACACATTTGAAAATATATTAATATCATTTAAAGTTTTCTTTGAAATAATCCTAGATTTAAAGGCAAAAGTCGAGTGACTCAGAATTACTCTCTTTGAAATCTAAGAGATTTATAGATATAAGATTTGAGATATAAACTACATAGAAATACTGGAATGCTGGCTAAAAGGCACTACTGCCTGCACATTAATTAGAAAGGAAGAGGAAATATTTGGAACTTGGACAAGATTGCAAAATAGATCCGTTATTTTCTTGGTGGTCTGCCTCTCGTTGAAGTCTTCTTTCCTCTATTTCCACCTCTTTTGGTTCTTATTCTCCTATAGGAATTCCTCCTTTTGTCTTCCTCAGCACTTCTCAGACTGATTCTCAAGGGCATAATTCACAAATTGTGAAAGACCAGTACTAGCTTAAAGTATTATTTCTCCCCAGCAGATTTGCAATTTGGCAGAAATCAGAGCTTACGGGACAAAATATTACGAATGACGTTTTTAGGCCTGGGAGAGGGAAAATTCATAGGAGGGCCTTACCAAGTCCCTGGCATCCTACACAGAGGGCTGCTGTCTGTAGGCTTACCCATCAGCGAGTTATAAGTCAAATTAATGAGTGTTGGTGTCATGAAATTTGCTGTATGCCCACCTTTTTCAACAGCTGAGCTTCTGTGCTAATGGAAGCCCACCTTCTCGGTATTGTGTCTTTTTATTAAACTGAATCTTGACTCAGTCCTGGCAGGGCGTTTCGGGCCAAGTGATCCATCAGATGGCTTCTGCTCTTAGCTTCTCAGGGTGACTATGTGGGTGGTCTAGTGTGCCTTAGTTTCTCCATCTGTTTTAGTAGAAAAAGATCGTAACATTCTTGGAGATCACAGAATGGAATGTGCTGTATAAACACCAAGCAGTGTTGTTACAATAAATAGCAAATTAGTGACTCTGGCTTAAATTTCCTACAGTTGATGACTTGTGGGTGTAGCAAAGAATCAGAAGTTGTCACTAGGAAAAAAAAACCTTCCTCCAATTTTCTGACAAAAGCAGAATTTTAGGATTTTGGCTACCATCTGTTGAGGAGCACAATCCTGCCTCTCTGTGGAAGGCTGAAATGGTGACTGTAGCAGGATCTGGCTGTCTCCTAATCATATATAGCTGGCTTGTTAGTATCTGCACCAAAAGTTCTAACCTACGTGTCTAGCCGTTTTGTTTTCTAATCTAATGTGTTACACATCTCATTTTTAAAATCTAAAATATGCTGTTGGAAGACACTGCAGTATTAATATCAACATTTCTCTTAGGCAAGAAGAAAAAAATGAAATGAAAACGTTTGAAACAATGACGTAGGTACAGAGAGCAGTTGCTTTGCAGTGGTTGTATGGCGCGACTGTTTTCTTTCAGGTAATTCTATTTTGAGAGATTCTGTTATCATTTAGTGTTTCACCAAGGTTCTGAGAGCAGGCAAATGGATCCTCCTTTCTTACCTGAGAATGATGGTTTATGAAACAGAGGAACGAACCATGAGTTTGAGCCTTAAATCTCAGATCTCAGAAACCTGAGATTTGTTTGTTCCAGCCAGTTATTCATTAGGAACAATGTCTGCCCTATCTATCTCACTGGGTTGTTGTGAAGCTCAAATAAGATTTAAAACCACTTTGTAAACTTGAAAAGATTATGCAAAAAGTAATCAAAATGTAATGCATTCACAGTTGTAAGATTTAAGGTCTAAGTTGGGGCAAGCCTACTTAGCTTTAAATGATGCCTGGGTGATAATAATCCCCTGTAACAGGCCTAGAATGAACTCAGCCTTTGACCCAATCCAGGCTCAATAGTGTTCAAGACCTGACCTCTCTTAGCTCCTGTCCGAGTTGGAATAGAGTGTAGTTCAGGGGAGGAGAACGAAACAAGTTTATTAGGATGTTTTACTCTGTATGCTTAACAGTGACTTACACAGCCTGACTATAAACAACAGATGGAAGGAATTCTGTTTTCTGGGTACCCATGTGTATCCATAGATTGTGTAGCTTGGAGGCAGCTTGGTTCAGGGGAAGGGTATGAGCTTTAGAGGCTAAAACCTGTCTTGAGGACCCAGGCCATTACCCATCTAAGATCCATGAGCTTGAGACTCTCTGTGAGATAATGCACTGGGATTTTTCTTTTTTCCCCCCCATGGAAGATTCTGGCCCCTTGATTTGGAGTCAGAAGAACTAGTTCTGTCTCTGTCTTTCATTGACAGTGAACATTTGGGCAAATGATTTAGCTCTATGACTGAAAGTTTCCTTCTGTATAAAATAGAAATGATAATAATAAGAACTCAGAGTAATGTGAAGGTTAGAGAGGTTAATTCGTGCAAAAAGCACTTTGTAATCTTGAAAGCAGTGTATTTATCCATTCGTTCCATCAACACTGCACATCCCCTGTGCAGCCTAACAAGGAGCTGGTAATCTACAGGGCAGATAGACACAGAAGCTGATATTGTGGCACACTGGCCTTCCTTCAAAGGTCTAACCTTGCAATTTGGCAGAAATAGAAACTTAGGGGACAAAATATTACAAATGACATTTTTTTAGGCCTGGGAGGGGGGAAATTCATAGGAGGGCAGTGATCATTTATGATCTCTGAAGAAAGTGTGCCCATGACATGTAGGGAACTTTGAGGAAAGAGCACACAAAATTGTTCAGAGAATCTTCTAGAATATCTTTCCAGAGAAGGGAAGACCCTTGAGCCAATCTTTAAGAAGAAGTTTGCCAGTGGACAAAAACATTGAAGTGGCTCAAGGACATTCTAAGGAAGAAGACTGGGGAAACTTCAGATGCATGACAGAGAGTGGCATTGTTTAGGCCACATTTCATTGTTCCTCAAGCTAAGGTGTGTGAATATGGAGCAAGTAGGGTGAGGAGGGCCAGGCTGATAAGGTGGATACCCTAGGAACCATGTCACAGAGGGCTGCTTGTTCCATGTTGACAAGCTTGGACTTCACCTTGCATAGGTTAAGGTTTCATGTACACACGAGACCATAGGATGTCGTGCTCTTACTGAAAGAGGATGCTATTGAACCACTGTGAGGTGCTCATGTAATTCGATGATCCCCCCTGCTCCCTACCCAGATTGGAGAAGCATTTGTATTAACCCAGTTAACTTCTTACCGAATGCCCCATGTCCAGCAGTTGTACATATTACAGTGTGGCTGGGCTTGGGGCCAACTCTGTGGCGATGGCACAAACGGAGACATTTGCCGGTGAAACTTAAGAATCCTTATGGGAACCAAGTTCCATTGGTTTCATTTGCAGCAATCAACATTCAACTGAAAAGACTTTATTGGATACTCACCATGTGCTGGGCACAGCACTGTGCTTCGTGCAGGGGAGAAATAGGAATGAGTAAGAGATGGTTAAAGCTTTATGGTAAAGACAATAGCTGCCTGTTGAGTGGTCACTGTGGGTCTGTGGTGGTTCCACTCAAATGTTGCAAAGCCCTCTAAGGTAAATATTGTAATTCCTATTCTATGTAGGGCAGAAGAAACAATTTTGCACACTCGTTTGTGGAGGACCTAGGATTCAAACTCATGTGCCCAACACCAAAGTCCATGTTTGTCATCCTACCTGTGTTCGATGATGGAAACAGAAGTGTAACTAACTCTATGTAGGATGAAGACTTGGAGAGTGAAGGAGATTGAAGAAGCAACATAGAATAGATTTTGGGTGTTTTTTCAACTGTGAAATAAAAATAAAACAGACAGTTCTTTCTTCTTCTGCCTACCTTTGTTAAATTATAGGTCAGAAGACTCAGAGCAATTGTCATATTCTTACAAGCTGGAGAACTGAAGGGGAAACAAATGAAAGACTTGGAAGGAATAGGATTAGTTTGAAACAACCAGCGGTCAGGGCAGCTCAATAGTGTAGACTTCTGAGGGAGTGAGAAATCCAAAACTCTGTGGGCAGTTAATCCTTGAAAGGAAATAGGGGCTGGGGAAGAAGCAAGACAAGAGAGAGAGACGATCAGAGAAAAAGCTAATTTTAATATTCTGGGAAAACAGAGGGAATGTGATCATGTGAAAGGGCATGAATAAAGAAAAACAGCTGAAGAACAAAAGGAAATTTAAGATGCCAAAGATTGTAAATTAAACCTTATTGCTATAAAGGCCAGTTTACGCTTTTTCTATATCACAGGGTTGCATTTATTATTCCCTAAATTTATATTTGTGGAAGAGAAGGCCAGAGATGAGCATCGGCTCTCCTTCGTGCTCCGGCCATGCTCTACTCATTAACATTCGACAGCTGTTTCCCGAATGCCTGCCAGGAGCTCAGTTCCTGAGAGGCTCTGCCATAAATTATACTCTTCCAGAATTTGAGAGTGAAAAGGGGTGCAGATGACACCAGGGCAACAGGCTTGAGTTCCAGTCGTCCTGGTCAAATGGGCACATCTGGCCACCCTGTTCAGTGATGAAGAAGGCTCTCTCCAGCAACCAAGTGGATGTCTCTTCTATAAGGGAAATTGAAATGATGTCCACAATTAGAATGAAAAGTGGAAAGGGGTAAAGTACCAAAGGAATGGCATCAAGTAACATCTGCCTGGAAGAAGGGTGGCTTCTTGCTAATCAAACAAAAGAGCTGTGTGACTTAGCCGTGTCCCTGATTCTACCAGTTACTGTTGCTACTGAACTGAGTCCTGGTGATCAAGCTGAGCCTGAAGTCCAGTCCACTGCATCAGGTTCCTCTTATGTAGCTTCACCTCTGACTGGTGGCCCAGCCCACGGGGCTGGTGCAGTCCTACATGGGAGTGACACAAAATGCTCCTCACTTGCTACAAAGTGATTTAAGCTCCCGAGGAAATCTATGAACTTTAAGGCTTTTCAGTCAATTGGTGCCAACAGTACTTCCCTTACACTTAATTGATGAAATGACCGATATTGTAAAATGTATTATAAATTTGTCTTCTCATGACCAATATTGTAAAATGTATTATAAAATTGTTTTCTCATTTAGTCATTCAAATCTGACTCCTGAATACGGCAGCCGCTAACCAGTGTGGCCATTGTGTGCTTGGCATGTGGCTAATGCATCTGAGGAACTGGATTTTTAATTTCACTTAATTAAATTTTATTAACTTTAAATTCAAATTTTAAAACTGATGACCGAGTTATTAGAGCATGTTTAAGTATGTTTGATATGATTTGGGTATGTGAACCTATTTCAGCTGTCAATTTTATGATCTAAATGCAGATCAAATATCTCTAGTGAAAACTTGGCATCCAAACTGAGATGTGCTGTAAGTGAAGACACAGCTGATTTTAAGAACTTAGTATCAGAGAAGAGAACGTAAAATAGCTCGGTAGTAATTTTTATATCACCTACATGATTAAGTGATAATATTTTGGATATGCTGGGTTAAATAAAGCATATTGTTAAAAAATCATCTCAACTGTTTCTTTTTGCATCTTCAGTGTGGACACTAGCAAATTTAAACTAGCACGTCTTACATTCTCCTTTTGTTGGATAGCACTGATTCTGATATTGATTATCTGCTATGACCCTGGCGCTGTGCTCACCAAGGGCAGCAGGGATGGAGGCTGTGAGGTTACTGCCCAGGTAGAGCACAGGGTTCCTGTGCGGGGATGGAAAATAAACAGATAAACATAAATAAGCAGCATGGATTGGGGTTGTGGTGAGCACTAGGAGGCAGGTCTGCAGGGTGGTGCTCAAGTAACTGGGGGAGGGAGGCCACGTTGAGAGAGTGTGGTCAGGGAAGACCTCTCTGAGTGGAGCTGAGGACTGGGAGGAGCTGGGAAGGAGCATGGGTGGTTTCTCAGAAGAGGAGACCTTTGACGTGGGCCCTGAAGGGTGGATATGTCGTTCTTCCTTTAGCTCATTCAGAAAGACGTCTTCGGCTCCTGGGTCAAAAGGAGGATGTGGAGAAAGCGCTTGGCTTCAGACCAGGCCTGGCAACTCGGCAGGTGCAGATCCAGCTGGGCCAGGGGCCAGGCAATCAGCGAGCACATGGGGTGAGAGTCTTGGCAGATTCATCTGGAGCCAGCTGGATGTTGAGGGCTAGGAATGCGGTAGAGTGGCTCTTTCATAAGAATCAAAACTCTTGCATTTTGACAACTGGGTATTCGCAGCAGAACAGATAGTAGGTTTTAAATTGCGGTGCTGGAGTGTGAGCCTAACCTTAAAAAGAGACAGACTGAAGTAGACACTCATTGTCATCTGCTCACAGAGCTCTCAGCAGAGATTTGGAAGCAGACCGAGAACCAGCATTTGTAATGGGTACACATAATTTGGCCCACCTGTACAGAGTGGCTACATCAGTGAATGTCAGGGAGCTGGGAAGACATCACACTCGAGTGGCTGGTGGAAATTGAAATGGGACCCACAGAAGCGTTGAGTGGCAGCACAGCCCCGAATGGACCTCTCCACACACCCAGAGCTGGTCCCCTCTTGCTTCATAAGACACTGTGTTGATTAATCGCATGGGTTCTGGAGTCGGATCTTGTCTGAATTCTGCTTTGCCAATCACTAGCTGTGGGAACATGGGCAAAGAATGAAACCTGAGTCCAGTTTCCTCATCCATAATAATGTCATTTACACGTTGCCAACCATACTCCTAATACTGTTGTATGGATAAATTATAGCTATTATTCTTATTAACATATTTTTTATTCTTCTTTTCTTTCTCTTTTAATTACCATATAAAAGCAAAGTTAAAAGATCAGATTGGGCCACGGCTCAGAGGTTAGCATTTGGGGATACTTTATCCAACAAAAGAGAGAGATGGCTCTACTAACATACCACTCTGGGGAAAAATAACATAATCTTGGCTCTTCTGGGCTGCCGGCTTTGGCAGACCCATGGAAATCACAGTTTTCCTCTAAAATTATTCTCACATTTTCAATTCTAACAATTTATGGTGAAAATCTAAGGAACTTTTGTGTTTAAAATAAGCAACTTGGAAGAATAAGAATTATAGAGCGGCATCTTCACCTGAATCATTTTGTTGACAGTGTCTGCCACATAGAGCCTCTTGACATTTAGTTTTCCTGTGGTTTTTAGCCAACTTAAAGAGGTGTAGACTTCGTGCCAGGTGTGGGCTGGGGGTAGTGTTAGAGCATTTGTTTGAGTTCATTTTTACTTTTGGTTAAAAAATAATTCAGTCGGCTGGGCATGGTGGCTCACGCCTGTAATCCCAGCACTTTGGGAGGCCAAGGCAGGTGGATCACAAGGTTAGGAGTTTGAGATCAGCCTGACCAACATAGTGAAACCCTGTCTCTGCTAGAAATACAAAAATTAGCTGGGTGTGGTGGCGTGCACCTGTAATCCCAGCTATTTGGGAGGCTGGGGCAGGAGAATCGCTTGAACCCAGGAGGCAGAGGTTGGAGTGAGCCGAGATTGTGCCATTGCACTCCAGCCTGGGTGACTGAGCGAGACTTCATCTCGAAAACAATAAATAAATAAAAGAAAAATAATTCAATCACCGTATACCATGTAGTGGAAAAAGCAGAGGCTTAGGAGTGGGTTCACATCCCAGCTCTGCACATTTTATGTGGCCTTGGACACTTTGCTTAACCTTTTTGGATCTCAGTTTCTCTATCTGGAAAATGGAAATAACATCCAACCGCTTCTTTTGTTGAGAGGATTAGAAGCTATGTAAGGAGAGTATCTCTTGGTGAGCACATTCGATGACACTTTCTGCTGTATTGTGGTTTTTTTTTTTCCTCAAGAGAACATGCTGAATTGTATATATGGGTTTGAGAAATCACTGGCCAGAATACCAGGAAAATCTAAATTCCATACTTAGGTAGCTCAGATCATAACTAGGTGAAAGTCCTTTGGCCTGAACACCAAGTCAGGGTTCTAAAAATGTCTTATATTGTAATGTTTTTCTTTTTACATTTTTTTTTTCACTCAAGACAGTGAATATTTAATTGTGTGACTAGTGTGCTTACATTGAGAGTATTCTAGAACCCTCTTTCTGACATTATCTTAATGTTTTCAAATATTTAACCACACCTCGAGATAAAAGCAATAAAATGAAACTTGTGTTTAGGATACAGTTGAAAAAAACATGCCAACAACACAGTGAGTTATGGGGCAGCTAGCAGCACCCCACCTGCCTTCCGTAAGCCGATAGTCTGTGCTTTGCACCTGGGATGTTTGTCCCTGCTACTTGATGGTTACTAGGTGTGTGTATGTTTATGTATGGGTGAGGGAATAAAGCCCATAAATACCAATGCATGAGTAATAGCAGTAGAATTTTGGTTTGATGAATGTTGTTATTAATTCATGGTCCATTTCAACTTCATGTATTAATTATGTGCTCACTGCATATCTACTATGTAGGTGTAATAAGGCTGTTTCCTTGTAGGCCCATATTCCAAATCAGCAATTTGTTTAGGAAGCCAAAAGTTTGTTTGAAATAGCATCTTTTCTCTTCTTGTCGATGGCGGGGGTTGGGGGGCATTCATCCATATTGGTTCAATTCTATGTCAAAGCCAAGCATCAAGGATTAGACCGTGAAATGGTGGTGGAATAGTGGTCCAGAGGCAGGCCTGAGAGGGAATAGACCTTTCCTATCACAAATAAGTTGTGATCCCACTTGGATTCATGTTCTTCACTTGTAAAATGAAGGGTTTGAACTGGAAGATCTCTTAGATCCAGCCCCAAAGGCAAAGCATCTGTGGGAGGACACAAGAGGCAGCCAAGTGAAGCAATTTGTAGGCCTTTAGTACGCGCTGTATTAGGGTTCTCCAGGGACCCAGGACTAATAGGAGATACACATCTCCTGTTTACATCCTATATATGTGTATGTGTTTATGTTTCTGTGTGTGTATATATATAGAGAGAGAGAGAGAAAGAGAGATACTAATTATGAGGATTGGATTCACTTGATTACAGAAGCTGAGAGGTCCCATGATTTGCCTCTGCAAGTCAGAGACCCAGGAAAGCCAGTGGTGTAATTCCAGTCTGAGTCCAAAGGTCTGAGAACCAGGGGAGCCACGGATGGAAATCCCAGCCCTAGGACAGAAGACCAGTGCCCCAGCTCATACAGGCAGGCAGGAAGGGAATGCATCCTCCCTTCCTCTGCTTTTTGTTTTATTCAGACCATCAGTGGATTGAGTGATGCCCACCCACGTTGGGGATGGCAATTCATTTTACTGAGCCCACCAATTTGATGCTGATCCTATCCAGAAACACCCTCACAGTTATATCCAAAGAGAGTATTTAATCCGGGCACCCTGTGGCCTAGTCAAGTGGGCACATAAAATTAATTATCACACTGCCTATTGGTGTCTTTTTTGGTAAGGCTATTTCCCCCATTCTTAGGTCTATGAAGTAAAAATTAATGAATGTAGAAAGCCAGTTGTTTGCTTTTTCAGTCACTGATTCCAAAATAAGAGGGGATTCTTGGGAAGAACAATATCCTAAACTCTGCAACCGCCACCCGAGGGCTACAGATTACTAGCAGTGAAGTGGTTTGTAATAGGGAACATGGACTAAGTTCAGCAGCATGTGAGCTATCAGGGACACATTATAGACAGATATACCAGAGGGTAGGTGAAAGGTATTGTAAGGTAGACAAGTTCCCTGCAAGGATCAACACACTTCAGGGTGTGTTGCTCTTAGATGCTGTGTTGACCTCTCTTGGCCCTGAGCCCTCGTGTCAACCAGTGTCTCTAGGAATCAGTCTGAGGTTAACACTTTGGGTACATACTAATCTATACTGAGGCAGGGCTAGAAACAGTACTCAATACCCCACCCTGGAGGTATGTCACAAAAAGGAACAGTCTCGTCAGAAGTCAGTCTTGACAGACTGTGTGTTGGTGGGGACTGGCCCAAATGCTTGTCGGATATTTCTTACAATGGCGACCGTGAAACAAAACCTCTGATAACTGTATTTTGAACAGTGTGCAGCAGCATCAAATTGGAACATGACATCATGGTTGTCAGCTGAAGTGTCTCCCCTCAACAATAACTTTTTAAGATCTACTTACAAGTAGGTTATTTATTGGATACATTGCCCATAAGAAGAGCAACTTGTTATCCCAATCTCATGGGAATGTGCTCTTGAAAAAAGTCTCTCTTCTTGCTATCAGGTAGCTCTCTTTTAGTGGTTTTACAGATTTCAATGAAATTTAATGAATGGCAGGTGAACCTACCCATGTTTTTACTTCCAGGGTGTCCACTTGACCTGTCATTAAACATATGTGACAATTTTGTAGCAAGGGTGGTAGTGGGATTGGAAGAGAACTATTTTCTACTAAATACCTATTATGTGCCCTGCACTTCGGCTCACAACAGAATGAGAAAAACAAATAAATTAGATAAGTTCAGTCACTTGGGCAAGGTCACATAGTATGTATTGCTTCCTAGAATTAAATCTAGAACCATCTAGTTTTGTCCATCCTATTTCTACCACAGCGTATGTTGTGAAAAGCCTTAAGCACTCTAAGTTATATCTTTAACGTAAAGGAAAACTAGTTCTGCCTCTATATGGCTTTTAGTCCTTTTTTTTTTTTTTTTGAGATGGAGTCTCGCTCTGTCGCCCAGGCTGGAGTGTGGTGGCGCGATCTCAGCTCACTGCAAGCTCCCCCTCCTGGGTTCACACCATTCTCCTGCCTCAGCCTCCTGAGTATCTGGGACTACAGGCACCCACCACCACGCCCAGCTAATTTTCTTTTTTGTATTTTTAGTAGAGACGGGGTTTCGCAGTATTAGCCAGGATGGTCTTGATCTCCTGACCTCATGATTCGCCCGCCTCGGCCTCCCAAAGTGCTGGGAGGATTACAGGTGTGAGTCACTGTGCTTGGCCTGGCTTTTAGTCCTCTTGATCTGGGTCACAGGTAGCCTTAGTAAATAGTCTCCAAGGGGAAGGAGGTAATCCATTTCCTCTTGAGTCTTCCTCAAGAGGAAGGAACATTTCCTCAAGATATGTTACAGAGTCACCTTTCTTTCTTTCCTTCCTTCTTTCTTTCTTTCTTTCTTTCTTTCTTTCTTTCTTTCTTTCTTTCTTTCTTTCTTTCTTTTAAATAATATCAACTTTTATTTTACTTTCGGTTCAGGGAGTGAATGTGCAGGTTTGTTACATGGGTATATTTTCTGATACTGAAGCTTGGGGTATAATTGATCCCATTACCCAGGTAGTGAGCATAGTACCCAACAGTTACTTTTTCCGCCCTCTAGTAGTCCCGAGTATCTGCTGTTGCCTTCTTTATGCCCATGAGTACCCAGTGTTTAGCTCCCACTTTTAAGTGAGAACATAGCGGCATTTGGTTTTCTGTTCCTGCATTAATTTGCTTAGGATAATGTTCTCCAGCTGCATCCATGTTGCTGCAAAGGACATGATTTCATTCTTTTTTGTGGCTTTATAGTATTCCTTGGCATATATGTAGAGAGCAACCTTTTATAATGCAGAGCCTGGAAGCGGCTATCATGTACCTTAAGGGAACAGCTTTCACAAACAGTCCTTGAGGATTAAGCTTGGGTGCCTATTTTCTGTGTTGTTGACCCATTTCATACAATGCAGTTTAGTGGTAAGAGCATGCTGAAGCTTTCAAAAGGTTGCCTGATAGAACATTTTAGAACATGAAGGGACCAAGGGGATTCCTCTGTTGCTAAAGACATGTCATTTGGTATTATAATAACTCCCTCACTGGGCTGTGAGCGCCTCCAGGGCAGGGCCCAGTCTTTTTTTTGTTTGTTTTGAGATGGGGTTTCACTCTTGTTGCCCAGGCTGGAGTGCAATGGTGTGATCTCGGCTCACTGCAACCTCCACCTCCTAGGTTCAAGTGATTCTCCTGCCTCAGCCTTCCGAGTAGCTGGGATTACAGGCATGTGCCACCACGCCCAGCTAATTTTGTATTTTTAGTAGAGATGGGGTTTCTCCATGTTGGCCAGGCTGGTTTCAAACTCCTGACCTCAGATGATCCGCCCACCTCAGCCTCCCAAAGTGTTGGGATTACAGGCATGAGCCACCATGCCCGGCCAGGGCCCAGCCTTTTATAGTTAACTGCCAGCAATTAATAAGTCATCTTCACTGATCCAGGGAGTCAGAGAGATGCTGTTGGATTCACTGATACACTAGTGCCTAGCACAGTGCCTGGCACCTGATTGTGCTTAGTAAACGTGTATTGAATCGAATTGACTTGAAAGCTTAGCCAGGAACAACTGTGTCTGACAAGTGTTGAGGGGTCAGTCTCAGGAACTAGCTCAACTGATGGCATGGTCTTGACTGCTTAATCTGAGTATATCGCAGAGTCCTATTGTATTGCTCATGCGTTAATAGGTAAATTTATTCAACAAACATGTATTGCACATCTGTTATCAGCCAAGTAATCTGCCAGATGCCAGGGACACAGATATGAAAAATATAGCCTCTTTTTCCATAGGAATATGCTTCATGAAAAAGTCCGACAGATGGTTAAACTGCTCTTCATAGTGGTTGTGGCAGAGATAAACATAGTGTGCTCTGGAAGCATAGAAAGGAAGATGCCCACACCTAGAAGGTGCAAGGGTGAAAGAATTTGCCTACTGAAGTCCACTGCAAGAGCTTGGAAGATGAAATACATGAGGGCAAGACTTTATAGAAATCCATCCAGGTTGTTAGGGATTTCAGTGAGCAAGATGGAGAAAATGAGCATCTAAGTTAGAGTTATGTCTATGGGAATGCGGAAAAATGGTCAGATCTGATTCATCTCATAAAGACTCAAAAATTCTCCATAGTCAGTGGTAGGGACCATTTGATAAGGTGTGTGAAAACTTCGTGTGACCTGCTTTATTATAGACTTGATTACTTATCATCATAGACGTCGTTGTGTACATTACCCACTTGCTTTTCTAAATATGGCTTTGCTGTCCTCGGAGACATTTGTGTTCACTGGAATTGCTATAGAGAAGGTCTGGAAGTCAACTTCAATGGGAAAATGTCATGGCCTGCCCTCTGTGGGGAGGGGGGCAGATTCTGGCATCAACACAACTGAGGATGGTTCTAGTCTTCATTCTAAGGCTACTGCTAATTACTCCATAAGAAAAAATGGTTGGAAAAATTGTTACAAACAGCAACGAATCAACTTAACATAGCTATAATTTTTTATAAGTGATCTGGATGCCAGTTCTCAGAGGTTAATGTGATGGTCCTAATGCTAGACAAAAGTAGGTCTACAAGTTTCAGAGACTCAGTAGACTTTTACTAACTACACAGAATCTCAGAACTTTGGCAATTGTCTTTTCTTGTTTGAAGCAGAACATTTCATTCAAGAGATGGCCTACTTTGGAGAGTAGGGAGGAGGGGGGCCAGAACATTGATTGGCCTTACTGCTTAACTTCACTCCCTGGGTCTTGGAGGCACTTCCCTGGACCCCTAGAGTCAAATCACTGACCTGCCTCAACCCCTTAAGCTTATACCTAGGGAAACTGAAACAAAGAAGTAACAGGGCTGGATAGTATAGGTCTCCAGCTTTATACTTTCTTTATAAAACTTCTACCTTCGGTATCATTCTCTGGCCAATCAAGTCTAAACTCAAGCTTGCAGTTCTTGGGCCAATAAAAGAAGCAAGCTCGTTGGTGGGCGTAGCTTGGCTCATGAACGCATCACCATGGTTGCATGGTGGATATTCCTGTGCCAAGGACTGTGTTGAGTATGTGACATGAATCAGCTCATTTACTCTTTAGATTCAGTGATCTTCGCCATTTTACATCAGAGGTTAACTTGCCTGAGGTCACCCTGCTTTGCACTGGGCAAACAAGAATTCTCAAACACAAGTTCCTTGGACTCCAGAAATCCTTTTTTTTTTTTTGAGATGGAGTCTCGCGCTGTCACCCAGGCTGGAGTTCAGTGGTGCATTCTCGACTTACTTCAACCTCTGCTTCCTAGGTTCAAGCAATTGTCAGGTCTCAGCCTCCCGAGTAGCTGGGATTACAGTTGTGCACTACCATGCCTGGCTAATTTTGTATTTTTAGTAGTGATGGGGTTTCACCATGTTGGCCAGGCTGCTCTTGAACTCCTGACCTCAGTTGATCCACCCACCGCGGCCACCCAAAGTGCTGACATTACAGGTGTAAGCCACTGTGCCCAGCCGCAGATACCCAATTCTTAATCAGTAACCATCATATCTTCTTTTGCCTCATCTTGTTAATTCAGTCTCTTGTTAATTCAATCTAATTCAGAGCAGCTGGATAACTAAGGCTTTTAGTTACAGGTTTTTCTCTCTTTTTTTCAAAATTTAGGCAATTTTCAGGCCTTGAACTTTATGTGCTCTTAAATTACAAGTCAGAAGGTGCCCTGGAGGGAAAAAGGATTTCTATCATCACTGCCAAGGCTGTGCCTAAGAATTCTTTTGCCTGTTTAGGTTTTTATTCTCTGCTCATCAGACAGTTCTCCTGTCATTTGCAGACTAAACGAGTCTCAACCATTTTAAAATGCTTCCAGTTAAGTAATTGAGGACCTCCCAAAATTCCTTGTGTGGACCGTAAAGGCTCTAGAATTATGCCATTCTCTCTCCTATTTTCTTTCTTTTTTGTCTTTATTTTATTTTATTTATTTATTTATTTTTTTGGAGACGGAGTCCTGCTCTGTTGCCCAGGCTAGAGTGCAGTGGTTGATCTCAGCTCACTGCAACCTCCACCTCCTAAGTTCCAGCAATTCTCCTGCCTCAGCCTCCTGAGTAGCTGGGACTACAGACACACACTGCCACTCCTGGTTACTTTTTTTGTATTTTAGTAGAGACGAGGTTTCACTGTGTTGCCCAGGCTGGTCTTGAACCCCTGAGCTCAGGCAATCTGCCCACCTTGGCCTCCCAAAGTGCTAGGATTACAGGTGTGAGACACCACGCCTGTACAGCTTAATTTTAAGTTCCAGGATACATGTGCAGGACGTGCAGGTTTGTTAATAGATAAATGTGTGCTATGGTGGTTTACTGCACCTATCAATCCATCACCTAGGTTTTAAGCCCCCCATGCATTAGTTATTTATTCTGGTGCTCCCTTCTGCTCCCACCCCCACCCCAACAACAGGTCTCAGTATATGTTGTTCCTCTCCCTGTGTCCATATGTTCTCATTGTTCAGCTCCCCCTTATAAGTGAGAACATACAGTGTTTGGTTTTCTGTTCCTGTGTTAGTTTGCTGAGGATAATGGCTTCCAGGTGCATCCGTGTCCCTGCAAAGGACATGATCTTGTTCTTTTTTATGGCTGCATAGCATTCCATGGTGTATATGTACCACATTTTCTTTATCCAGTCTATCATTGATGGGCATTTGGGTTGATTCCATGTCTTTTCTATTGGGAATAGTGCTGCAGTGAACATACACAGGTGTGTATCTGCATTCCCACCAACACTGTAAAAGTGTTCCTGTTTCTCCACAGTCTCACCAGCATCTGTTGTTTCTTGACTTTTTAATGATTGCCATTGTAAGTGGCATGAAATGGTATCTCATTGTGGTTTTGATTTGCATTTCTATAGTGATCAGCGATGATGAACTGTTTTTCATGTTTGTTGGCAGCATGTCTTCTTTTGAGAAATGCCTGTTCATGTCCTTTGCCCACTTTTTAATGGGATTGTTTGTTTTTTTTCTTGTAAATTTGTTTAAGTTCCCTGTTCCTTGTAGATTCTGAATATTACCCCTTTGTCAGATGGATAGATTGCAAAATTTTTCTCCCATTCTGTAGGTTGCCTGTTCACTCTGATGATAGTTTCTTTTGCTGTGTAGAAGCTCTTTAGTTTAATTATATCCCATTTGTCAGTTTTTGCTTTTGTTGTGATTGCTTTTGACGTTTTCATCATGAAATCTTTGCCCATGCCTATGTCCTGAATGGTATTGCCTAGATTGTCTTCTACGGCTTTTATAGTTTTGGGTTTTATATTTAAGTCTTTAATCCATCTTGAATTAATTTTCATATAAGGTGTAAGGAAGGGGACCAGTTCCAATTTTCTGCATATGGCTAGCCGGTTCTCCCAGCATCATTTATTAAATAGGGAATACTTTCCCTATTGCTTGCTTTTGTCAGGTTTATTGAAGATCAGATGGTTGTAGATATGTGGTCCTATTTCTGAGATCTCTGCTCTGTTCCATTGGTCTATGTGCCTGTTTTTGTACCACTATCATGCTGTTTTGGTTACTGTAGCTTTGTAGTATAGTTTGAAGTCAGGTAGCATGATGCCTCCAGCTTTGTTCTTTTTGCTTAGGATTGTGTTGGCTATATGAGCTCTTTTATGGTTCCATATGAATTTTAAAGAAGTGTTTTCTAATTCTGTGAAGAATGTCCATGATAGTTTAATGGGAATAGCATTGAATCTATAAATTACTTTTGGCAGTATGGCCATTTTCATGATATTGATTCTTCCTATCCATGAGCATGGAATGTTTTTCTGTTTGTTTATGTCCTCTCTGATTTTCTTGAGCAGTGGTTTGTAGTTCTTCTTGAAGAGATCCTTTACTTCCCTTGTTGGCTATATTCCTAGGTATTTTATTCTCTTTGTAGCAATCGTGAATGGGAGTTCATTAATGATTTGGCTCTCTGCTTGTCTATTGTTGTGTATAGGAACGCTTGTGATTTTTACATACTGATTTTGTTATCTTCAGACTTTGTTGAAGTTGCTTATCAGCTTAAGAAGCTTTTGGACTACCTCTCTCCTATTTTCTTTCCTCGTTCCCCCAGCTTTCAACTGTACAACTTTTAGTAAAGTGTTTCATTGGCTTCGATTAATCTCCAGGCTTTGAAATGTTGTGATAACCCAAAGAGAGAGAAAAAAAATGTGTTCCAACCTGTGCCATCAGCTGAAAAGATATTTCAGAAGGGAGTCCCTGTGCTCTATGGAAATCCATGGGTATGGATTTACGTCATCAGGGTTCTTGTTTCAGGTCCTTTACAATCATGTGACTGGGTTAAGTCACCTAACCCCACTATGCCTTAGTCTCCCTGGTAAAAAATGGATGATTCTTCCATGGGACAGTTTGGTGGCATTAAGGAAACAATAGGTAGAAATAGTTTATTTTGCGTAAAATGTGAACAAAATTAAATAGTTATATTTTAAAGATTATTATAACCAATGATTTCTCTACCCACTGGAAGTCAGAGTACCTGACAAACAACCATCACCACCTACATTATTTGTGCCTTGGCTTTGTGACAAAACTTCATTGATCTGTCGTGAACCTAGGTCCAGATGCTCCTAATTGTAAATGACGTAGGATTATTTTCTTCCTCTTTCCAGACTGAGAACTTTTGAACTAGAGCTTGCTTTTCTGCTTTCCCGTAGGTGTTTAGGCCCTGCAAAACAATGGGACCACCGATTATTCTTTGATTCAAAGAGCAGTGAATACAGTCATTCATTCTGTAAATCCCTCCGGAGCACCTACTCTGGGCAAGGCAGTAGCATAGCCACCGTGGGGACTAGAGAAACTTGGAGACGCGGCCTTGGCCTCCTGGACCTCCAGTAAATCTAGTTAGAATCCTCAGCCTCCCTCTAGCCTATAGTCTCAGTCTTGATCCTCTACTTTCCTTCACTCTGATACTGAGCTGCTGAGTATTTAATATTATACTGAACAAAATCTTTAAAGAGGAACACGGGTGCTAGAAATTTGACAGCCCTTCCTCAGGTCACTAATGCTCAGTAGGGTTGTTGGGAACTGTGGTCAAGGCCAGCTCTCATTTTAGCGCTGAGGGCCCAAATGTGCCAGGGTGGAACCCTTTTGGGGGTGGAGGGCCGAGGAGTGGATAGAGAGAACTGGTGATAGGCACCCCCCTTGGGTCCAGTAAACACATCATATTTCTGTGAACATTGACACAACAGACTCCAGGGTGAGCCATCCAAAACACACAGCGTGAAACAAGGAAGCTTGGTGGGGGAGATTCGCTGCTCCTGGGTCTTCAGACTGAAAAAGTGTCAGGTTTGATGACAGTGATGAAAATGTGTTTTCTCTCTCCTTCTCTGAGCCTCAGCCCCAGGGCTCCTCTAATTGACTGTAGTGGGCATGGATTACGTCTTCAGGGTGAGGGAGGCCCAGTGAAGTGACTTGGCACTACTTTCTGCGACACACATGGAGACTGCCAGGAAGCTGGGAACTGGGGCTCTGCTCGCCTTCCCGTAGGGCTGGCGTAGGACCGACAGGAGCTCCAGCCGGTGCACTCATTTATCAGGCCTGCTTCCAGATTTTTATGTGCTATGACCTGCAAGTTTTGTCAAGCACCACCTCTCTGGAAGCCCCTACAGTGGTTTCTGAGGTGAGGGAATAGCACTCAACTTGAGAAAACATTCGGTTTGCCTCAGGCAACTGGATTTAGGGGAGAAAATGCCAATCCCTTTCCCTTTACCCAGGGATTTTGGACAGCATTTTTCCCTGAGGCCGAAAGGCATGCTTTCCCCCACCCTCACCAAAGTAGCTGTTTGCTAAATATTTCAGAGGGTGATGATGGTGTTTAAGAGCTGCCACAATTCCAGTGTTTTTGGTTGCAAAACACCCCTGCCCTTTCTGCCAAGTGTAAGGTTAGAGTTCAGGAAAAAGGAAAATATAATGAAAACCCCAAGTCAGAGACCTTCCCCAAGGCAGTCCCTTATCATTTATCTCTGTTGTGTGTGTGTGGGGGGGGGCCCATGTTGGGGTCTTCATTCACGTTCCTCCTCACCAATGACTTCATGCTACTTTTTAATTTATGTCTTTTGAACTCATTTTAGGATTTAAAAGCGTAGGTTAACCTCAAGGGGACAGAGGACACTAACACAGACTTCACACATTTCCGTAAAAGTTGCATATTTATCTTCTAACAACAGAAAGAAAAGACTAATTTTTACCCATCTCTCTTTGATTCATAAAGCTAGAGCTTGCCAGCATAACAATTGGTCACCCCTTGACTTCTAAGGTTTTAGATCTTGACAATGAAGAGATTGAAAGGTGCTGGAAAGATTTTAAAAACATAAAACTGAAGCTCCCAGAGTATTGAGAATGCCTCTTATTTAAAAAGAGAAAGCGCAAAATGGATGACATGAAAACTCCTGGTACCCAGCTCTGAACTTACACGCTCATACCATTCCCCTCCCTCAGTTTTCCCACTGTGATCAAAACCGTGGCAGTAGGAGCCATGGAAATTTAGAAACAATAGCCATTGCCATTTATATTTAAATAGCTAGGAGAAGACAGTATGTGCAATGGAGCTGAATTAGTCACAAGGGAAGAGTGTTTCTCTCCATAGAAATATAGCTTTCATGACCATTGCTTATGAGTTATGGAATTAAGTGGTATGTTATATTGAGAAGCAAGATGCTGACATGCTTTTTGATATTTAGCAGATCACCCTGTGTCCTCTGCTTGGAGAAATAATGAGAGCGCCCTTTCCTTTGCCAGCATTTGCCTCTTTTTTATACTAATCTCAGCTGAATTGAACAATTTCTCTACTCTGTACAAAATAAAGCTCCTCTTTGTATTCACTTGATATACAACTTGAGGGCATCCAATTTTTGCAAATACAGATCTGGGAATATCTGAAATGATTTAGGCACAGACTTGTGGGATTGGTCAAAGAACAAAAACCCATTAAGTGATGAATGCTTTGTTTTAAGGTAAAATTATCATTCTTGCAGTTATCTAAAACTTCAGCAATACTAAGAGCAGAGTGATGTAACATATATTTACTTTAAATGTTGAATAGATTTTATTAATTACATTGCCCTGGCTTTCAAATTGCTTAGCGGATGATTATTCAAAAGACAAATAAATGTAGAATGAAGTCATGCCACTGTGTTTTTCATGCAGTGATGATTTTGATCCTAGAGTGAAGCTGGAGGGAATTCTGTGTTGTCCAGTTCAATCTCTGAATTAAGACTGCGTTTAATCAAAGGGTGTGAATTTAACCCCAGGTGGCATTCAGACAGTAGAATTTGTTTTAGATACTTTAGAATTTGTTTCCTTTTAATACATGAGCAATTGAAATTGTTTTCAAATTTCCTCTTATTGATTACATGAGATGTCCTAAAGTTTAAAATGTAAGAACCTGAAATACAAGTTAGAAAATGGAAGGTTTGGGGGTATAATCTTTCCATTCAACAAGTATTGAATGAGTTCTCATCACTGGCTTTTCCAACCCCCTACTTCATGTTGGGTGCATACACTTAGACACCACACACACACACACACACACACTCACACTCTTTTCTCTCTTTTCCCCCCTTCTCTCTCTTTTACATAAATTAAGTTCTTTTACCCTCTGGAAGGCATCTTGGCATGACTAGGAATAAAGGAGCTATATTGGTTTTTTTCCCCCAGAGGACAAATTAACTGGTCTCAAAGAACAAATATACTTGAGACAAATATAAAATAAGTGTCTTGCCTTTGAGGGATTTTAAGCAAGTTTTGAGAGCAGCAGCGTCAATGGAAAAATAAGCCCGAAGTCTTTGAAATTATCTTTCCTGGAAAGATAAAGTAAAGCCAAAAAAAAAAAATTGTCCTTACATGTTGTGAAAAACCAGTTGCTTGTGGGTATTACTACTAGCAGCCAAGATTGGTAGTCTTAAATTTAAATGTTTAAAATATTAAATACTTTATTCAATATTTATGTCATGCCATAATATTAATATTTTTATTAAATATTAATATTTAATATCAAAATATTTAAATTTAAATGTTTAATCATATTTCATATTTAAATGTTAAAGAAATATCCCCTAATTTATCAGTTTGGCACCTTTTTTTCCACTTAGCTATAAGAGTTGATTGACAGTCATTTCTATGCTCTTTATATTTTCCCCAATGTAAGTACTTTTAAATTCATACTTCTTTGGCTGTGTGCTTTTGATTATGGACTAGGCATTGACCATCGAAATGCTGGAGATGTCTTTTATTAGTCTGGGAGAATGCATCACTTAACATCATAGGTTTCATTGACTTGATTCAACCCTAGGCCTTTGCAGTTTATGAAACAATGGCTCATATCTATTTCCAGGTTCATATGTTTGTTTATAACTGCTTTATTTATAATTGCCAAAAATTGGAATAAACCAAACTGTTTTTTAATGGGTGGATGGATAAGCATACATACAATGAAATTTTTTTGTAACTATTATTTTAAGTTCAGGGGTACTTGTGCAGGAGGTGCAGTCTCTTACGTAGGTAAACGTGTGCCATCCATGTTGGTTTGCTGCACAGATCGTCCTTTCATCTTGGTGTTAAATCCAGCATCTATTCACTGTTCTTCCTGATACTCTTCCTCTCCCAACCCACCACATATTCCAGGTTCTTGACCTGTGTCAACACCTACTTTGTTCTTCTGTGTTTATCCGTTTTAATTGTACCCACTGTGTTTTTTGCTTCTGAGATTTTATCTCTTTCCTTCTGAGATTTTGTCTCTTGAGATGGAGCCATTTCCTCCAGTCTTAGCAGTAAAACAGGTAAGGTGGAGGAAATGGCTCCTTCTCAAAAGATAAAATTATGTACAAGAGTGGGTTTCTTTTCTGTTGTTGTTGTTTTTTAAGACAGAGTCTTGCTCTGTGACCCAGGCAGGAGTGCAGTGGTGTGATCTCAGCTCACTGCAACCTCCGCCTCCTGGGTTCAAGCGATTCTCCTGCCTCATCCTCCCAAGTAGCTGGGATTACAGGTGCCTGCCACCACACCTGGCTAATTTTTTATATTTTTAGTAGAGATGGATTTTTGCCATGTTGGCCAGGCTGGTCTCGAGCTCCTGACCTCAGGTGATCCACCCACCTCAGCCTCCCAAAGTGCTGGGATTACAGGCTTGAGCTACCGCGCCCAGCCAAGAGTGGGTTTCAAGTGGGTGTCAAACAGAGAAGGGGTCAATGAAACATTAAAAACACAGAATGATATAAAGAAAGATTATATCCTTCATTAATATTTTTCATGCTGTTCATTGCTAGTAACGTAATCATCCTTGTGCTACCATCTATCTGTTGTTGAAATACGAAACATTTTGTAACTTGATAGGATTAAGCCTAAATTTTTTGGCTCCTTTTTTTTTCACTCTGCTCTATTTAAAATTTCCCAGTTTTTCTTTTAATAAGGAGAAAATTTAGACATCCCTACCAAGAAATGTATTTACCAGGTAAAAATATCCATTTACCTTACCTATTTCTTGAGGGCCTGTTGTCAAGCATTGCCTTTGGTACTAGGGATACTAAAACGTAGTTTCTTTTGCCCCAGGCCAGTGGTAGAAACATGCAATAAAAACACAAGTTACTAAGTACTATGGGAGCTTGCATTTGTGAAGCACATTATAAGTGTGACCCTGTTAACAATACAGGTAATTCCATTTTACAAATGAGAGTATAGAATACCAAGAATTTATGTGATTTGCCCAAGTGGCTGGACTAGTGATTGGTAGTTCTCTACCAAGAACTTGAGTAGTATGTTTTCCCAATTTGTTCTACACTGCCCATCTGTGGCAGAGTCTAGCCTAGCTCTGGGCACAGATGGAATCATGCTGCTATGGTAGGTGTAAAGATCACACACAGGATGTTTTTAGATATTTTAATAGCTCCAGAAAGAATTACTTTGTTCTTATAAAACCTAATTTAATGTTAAATTGTTTAGCAAGATTCATCCAACAACTGATATTATTTCTTTTTTCATAGAGTTTCAGAGGTGTTAATATCCAAAATCAAAGGATTAAGTCACTGTGTCTTCTGATTCCTAGTACAGGAATGGTCTACATCTGGTGGTGCACTTAAGTTGAATTCTAGGCTTCGTTTGAATGTTTCTGTTTTTTTTTTCTGAGATGGAATTTCGCTCTTGTTGCCTGGGCTGGAGTGCAATGGCACAATCTTGGCTCACCGCAATCTCTGCCTCCCGGGTTCAAGCGATTCTCCCGCCTCAGCCTCCCAAGTAGCTGGGATTACAGGCATGTGCCACCACTCCTGGCTAATTTTGTATTTTTAGTAGAGACGGGGTTTCTCCATGTTGGTCAGACTGGTCTCGAACTCCCAACCTCAGGTGATCAGCCCACCTTGGCCTCCCAAAGTGCTGGGATTACAGGTGTGAGCCACCGCGTCTGCCCTGGGACACTTTTTATCATAGAGATTCTTTTATAATTTCTCTGCTGTTTAGATGGCAGCATTGATTGAATCTGTGATTTTTACTCCATAATTTAGTTGAAAAGACAGATGTTCATCAAAACCCTCTTAAAAAAAAAAAAACAAAAATATAGTTCATACTGGCTAGCATCATAAGGGCAAGAGGGTTTTTGCCTAGGACCTCATGCTTTAGAGGGCCTTGCTTGATCCCTCTTTCAGCTGAGTTTATCACCATTAGCTGAGAAGTTGGTGGAGTTGTGGGGACAAGTGCAGCTTGAGCCTGTATCCCCCTTCTAGATTATATTCCAGGTACTCAGGAGCCCAGAGTGGGTTGACCAGATGGCTGGGATTCTGCTTCCATGATCTGAGTGAGCTTCTTCCTTTGTCTGTCCACTGGAGGGCGAATGCAATACTGGTAGGCCTGAGGGATTGCAATAGTGAACTGCAAACAAAAATACAAAGGTAGACAGTCATTCTAGACGGCTTTCTCATTCGCTGGTCACATTGCCTGTAATATCTTCTTTGAGAAATCTGCACAGATGGTTTCTCATTATTCAAAATTCTATTAAAAGATCACATCTTTCAAAGCGGCCTTTCTTGACCACCTTACTTGAAATAGCCCCTTCCTTCGTAATCGCTTTCTACCTCCTTACATTATTTACTTTTTGCATCATTTAACGTTTTCATCAATAACTGTGAAAGTCAATTGGCTGTTTTGTTCACTGCCATTCTGTAGTTTAGCTGGAGAGTGCCTCCCACTTAGGAGCTACTCAATAAATATTTTTAGCGTGAACAAAAATAAATGAAAGGGTCTTGAGGGTGGAAAGCACATTTTACTGCTTTGATTGGATATAACCATTTCTTTTCACAGTCACATTTCATCTTATCAAAACTGGGGAAAAGAAACAAGCAACAAATTGGAAAATCAGATTTTTAGAAGTAGGTACATAATAGGGGAATAGCTTAAGGGGAGAAATACGATGTTAATTCTTTGAAAGTGAGTAATGTAATTAGAACAGTAACACTATGAGTTTTTCTATAAACAAAATATAGCGAGATTAAATTGATAACATACGTTTCTAAAATTTTGGCTTCCTTAGAGAAAGCCAGCTAAACATAAAATTTTACAGCAGAGTCAAGTTTTTCAGTTTGGCCTGTATTTTCTTCGGTAACACTGTTCTGAATGTACATGCAGTGTTTATTTCACAACTTCCCTCTGAATGACCTTTCAAACATTATATGATTTTTCACATTCATGACCAGATGTTTTCTCTAATAGAAGCATCTGATGTTTGCAGTCATCAAATAAGATTCAAAATACCTGTTTCAAGCAACTCAAGTAAAAATTCTCCATCACATCAAAAGTAAGGCTTTATTTGGTTCACAAGTAGCTTTATGAAATAAACAGAATTTAAACAATCTTGATAATTTTTTTCTTTAAAAAGGTGACAGAATAACAATGCCAGTATTTAAAAACTAATTAATGATAAGTTGCTAGATGGACCACAATTTAAAGTATGGAATATCCTTGTCTAACAAATACTTTTACTAAATTCTCTGATTTTTTTTTTTTTTTCCTCACTGGTTAGCTTTGATGTGTTGACCAGAGTTTTTCGAAAATTTCTAGGATCTGTTGCCTTTGGACTTTAGAACTTCTTGGAACCGCATGTCAGTACTAAAATGTTTTCTTCAGCCCTTGCTTTCCATAGCAAAAATGTGCATGTCCATTATCCACCTAACTCATACTTAAAAACAAAACCCAAGATGCTCTATTTCGTTTTCAAAGTCAGAGAAAAAAATAGAGGGGAAGTATTTTTATGTTCTTTTCCCTAAATTGATCAAAGCTAGTTAGTTCAAAAAAGATACAAAATATGGAATACCACCTATTTTATTTCCTGGCAACTGTTTCATTCAAATCATAGAGTAACATATAATTTACTACACTCATTTATGAATATTAATCTCGCATTTTCACAGAATGACTTAAGATCATTGATCAACTAGAACATCAACCTCACCTGTCTGTTGTTTTTAACAAAATGTTTATTCCTAGTCAAACCAGAGAATCAGACTCTCTAGATAAAATTTCAAAGCTGGAAGAAAGAGAGTAGAGGGCACATTTAGTCTACCTTCCCTCATTTTACAGATAAAAGAGGCCCACTAAGATTTTTGCAAGATCACAAAGGTGACTGGTAGCTAATCTAAGATAATGACCGAGCTCTTCCAAATCCAACTCCTTTTTCTTACTTTACCCAACTTTTCTTAATATTTAAGTTGTGTTGGAATATAATATAAAATCATCTAAGGCACTTTTTATGTATCTTTTTTTCTCATTAACTGCTTTTCAAAGAAATATGCTGTGATTTAGACATGTAGTCTTTTTTTTTAGCCACAGGATCTCACTCCGCCACCTAGGCAGGAGGACAGTGCCTTGATCATGGCTCACTGCAGCCTCAAACTCCTGGGCTCAAGTGATCCTCCCACCTCAGCTTCCTCAGTAGCTGGGACTATAGGCTCATGTCCCCACACCTGGCTACTTTTTTAAACATTTTTTTTTTTTTGGGTAAAGATGAGAGTCTTGCTATGTTGTCCAGGCTGGTCTTAAACTTCTGGGCATAAACCATCCTCCTGCCTCGGCCTCCCAAAGTGCTGAGATTATAGATGTGAGCCACTGGGCCCAGGCTTAGTCATATTTGAAATTGGTTTTTGATTGTATGATAGTGTGTATAGGTAACATATTCTCATGGATCAAAAGTAACAAGATTTAAAGGGGCATGCAGTAGAAGGTCTCCCTCTTATCCCTGTATCCAGTCACTAGTTTTCTGCCCAGAAAGCAACCAGTTTATCAGGTTTTTTGTGTATAATCACTTTAGAGAGATGCCAAAAATATAGTATCCCTTTAAACTGTTTGTAACTTATGTTTTTTTCCCACTTTAACTGTATCATGGAGATGATTCTCTGTCAGTACATTAAGACCATTTCATTCTCTTTTATGGTTGTATTGTACTTTATCATACAGATATGTTATCATTTATTATATTCATCTCTATTGATACATATTTAGGTTGCTAACAGTTTTTGGTTCTTACTGGCAGTATTTTAGTAAATAACCTCGCACATTCACACGTGTACATAGGTAGGATAAACTCCTAAAAATAGAATTACTTCTTTCATCCTTCTTAAAGGAATTGTTTAATTATCCTCCAGAGTTGTACACGTTTCCATTCCCCTCACCATTATGTGACAATGAACCTTTTCCCATTCCCCCACTAACAGTATGTTATCAACCTTTAGATTGTTTGTATCTGAAAGGTGAAAAGTGGTATCTCAGTTTGGTTTTACTTGCTATGCATGAGGCTAAGTGTATTTTATATAAGAACCTGATTTACCTTTCCAGAGGTTTCTCTACCCATATCTTTTGCTGCTTTTCCTGTTGAATTGTTCTCTTATTAATTGTTGAAACTCTCTCTATATTAGGGAGATAGTCTTTTGTTTATGGTAGGAGCTATACACTTTTGCCCAGTTTGTCTTTTACCTTCCCTGTGATGTTTTGTGGGTTTTTTTTGGCCATGTCATTCACATTATTTTTATGTAGTTAAATTAGTCAGTGTTTCTAAATCATCTTTTTGGTTTGTGTTATACTTAGATACAATTTTCCACTCTGAGATTAGTTTTAAACATCTCTCATATTTCTTATAGTACCTTTACATTTAAATATTTGATTCATTTGAAATTGATTCTGATCTAAGATGTGAGAAATGCCTTCAGCTTTATTTTTTTTTTCTAGTTGGTGGTGGTTCCAACCAACGTGTTCCAGAACATTTATGAAGTACGTTTTTTCCCTACTTATTTAGAATAATCCCAATATCATATACTGTATTCTTACATGTTTTGAGTCAATTTCTTGACTTTCTATGCTATTACATTGGTATATCTGTAGACATTTGCTACTAGTATGTGTTTTAATTATTAGCATAATACTTTTTAATATCTAAAGGGCTGATTCCCTATCACTGCAGGATGCATTTTCAAAGCAGCAGCATAATCTGTTTCCCGTTTGTATTTACGTAATAACTTACATGATTTATATTCATATGATCACATTTTTTCTCCTCCTGTTGCTTTCCCCATGTGTAGTATCAGAAAGCTGGTAAATTCCAAAATAATGAGATACAAGTTCAGCTGAGATTATGAGGCCGGGCTTCCCATAATTGTCAATTAATGTGTTTTGGATCTTATAAAGGAGAACATCTTTAGACAGAGGTTCTTAAGCAGCAAATACACAATGTTTACTTGGACCAAGGTCCAAAGGAAGAGAGTACTGTGAGTAGAGGGAGGGAGTGTCCCTGAAATCATGTGACACATGTATGTTTAAATTAACAAAGGATAGATTGACGATTTCAAAGGTCCTGTAGCTTTTACACTCTGGATTAACTGTAGTTCCTTAATGTATTGGAAATAGAACTTTCAGAAGTTAAGCCAGTGAGGAAAAACACACAATAATTCCCTTCTCCTAGGCTGACCATAGTTTTATGAAAATGAATTTTTAAGTATCTTTTCTTTGCATGAGGCTTCTTGGCAAGAAATAAAATCTGTATAATGCATTACCTCTGGCTTTTTCCTTAAAGAGCTCAAGGATAGACATATGGATAATAGCTTAAAAATATAAATATGGTCTTTCCAGTCATAGAAACCTTCCGATCCAAGAGGTGCTTTTCCCACTTTCCAAAAAATACAGGGCTATATACACATACCCATAAGGCACCAAGGCAAAATACATGGTATTTGACACTAAAAAAAAACCCACTGAACTTTTCTTGAGTATTGCAGCCCTGTGATCAGACAGAGTGACTTGTAGTCAAATCTAGATGCCAAGCTGCTGTGTCACCTTCTGGCCACTCAGTCTTGTAACTAAGCATTTTTGTTTGGTAAAATTATAGAAGGGATGCTGTTGGGTAAGATATTCTGTTCTATTTTAGTACCTATAGTTCATCTAGGAAAATGGCTGTCACTTGGTTTTCTCACATACTTATTTCATTTGTCTGTTTGAATGTGTGCACAGGGAGAAGTGGATATTTATAGTGTCTTTCTAAGGAACAGTTATCCACTCCCACCCCAGGATAGACTTTCCTGATCTCTAGCAGTCTCTTTAATGAGTCCACACTGGGGGAGGCATGATACTTTCTGGTTTATGTACATATATAGGTTGGCAGTGTGGAATTTATGAATGCTTCATTAGGAAAGGCCACTGCCAATATAGGATTCGTTTTGAAAAGAGTTGTCTAAGCAGCCTTCTTTTACCAAGCATGCAAATATGAACTTGTTAACTTTATTGGGGTAAGACTTACAGATAGTAATATAAGGATTACAAGTTGCATAGTCAAAATCATCATAAATAGTCTAAGTAATACAGTGATAGGGCCTGTGTCAGATGTCATTCATGGAGGTAAAGATATTTTTATGAAGTGGAGAATTGTGGAATACTTGTTACATTTCCTTGATAAAGTGTAAGTCCTTCAAAGTTAAAACGAATTCTTACTCATCTTCGTATTTCTAACACAGTACCTAGCACTTGTTCGTTGAATGAATGAATGAGTGAATGAACTGCATTCCTTAGATTTTTTGAAATGAAGAGGTTAAAATGTTTCCTGGAAATAGAAGATGTACATGCACACCCATCATTGCTGCTCTACTTTGATTGAGAAGGATGCCTTAGGATCCCTTCTCCTCCGGTAATCTTTTAATTGAGTAGGTGAGAGAGGTTTTAAAATGTTCACTGAATGGCTGGATATGGAATTACGGCAGTGGACTACAAAGCCCGCTTCCTCCCCACTCATTTTTTAATTCCTTTGTAGAGAGGGGTAATAAATGGTGGAACAAAACATTCCAGAGCGTTGTGACTAAATGAGCTATCACCAGAAGAAATCAAACAAAGGAGCATTTAGGCACAAATTGAAGAAGACCACCAGGGCTGATTCTGCATTTGAGACATCCCACTAAAACTGCAACATGCTTATTTTTGTGTTGCCATAATGATAATCTGTTTTAAAGAAAGTGTTCCCATACATACCCCTACCACTAGGTTATAAATTCTGCATTCAAGGTTTCTGGTTACTTTGTTTAAACAAGTTTATAACTAAATATTGAGACTTTTCTCAAATAGGGCGTGTTTGAATTTTAGAGCTGGCAGGGAGCCTATGGCTCAGGAAATTGAGTGGCTTCTCCAATTTTGTGCCAGAGATAGGACTAGGGATTTGGTTTTTCTGATTCTCCAAATAGTGCTTTTCCACTGCATGGTGTTGTAGAAAGCCATTTTAAAAAAAAATTGTGATCCTGGAGCATTTTGCTCCCAGAAAGTTTTAAAAAATTGATGCATACTTTAGGTCAGGAATTATAAACTGTGGCATGTGGAACAAAATCCAGCCTGGTTTTGTATATAAAGTTTTATTGGAACACATTCACACCCATTCATTTATAAATCATCTACATTGCTGCAATGGCAAAATGAGTGATTGCATCAGAGACCATGTGACCTGCAAAGCCTAAAATATTTATTTTTTGGACCTTTATAGAAAAGTTGACTAGCCCTTAGCATAAAGTAAGGATGAAAATTACCTTAAAAGTTAACATTACCAATTTTAATGAATTGGAAGTAAATAGAATTTCTGAGAAAGCTAAAAGTTTCGCTTGTTGTTGAGATATATAAATAATCTATACATAAAACACTGAAATCCCTACTTTCATTAAACAAACACAAAAAAACCCTGGGTTTCTAAGGAATCTCTGAGCACTTAGACTCAGAGATTTTAGTTGCCGCAATGAAACCTGTGACTTAAATCGCATTGACTTAAGATGGGAAATGCCTCAGACTGTCATTTATGTTGTGCTAACCCTGATGGAACATGAATACTCACCAAATGTCCTTCTTGGCAGGTGGAATGGATCCAACAGCAAGTGGTAAAAAAGCGGACAAAGAGGGATTATGACTTCAGTCGTGCCCAGTCTACCTATTTCAATGATCCCAAGTGGCCCAGCATGTGGTATATGGTAAGCTTGCTAAGGAAGCCTGGCCTAGGGCCATGCCATCCAGTTTTGTATTGTATGCGGAGAATCTATTGGACTTGGGAGGACACAGAAATACTGACCAGGGATTATTTCCTATCTTAATACCCACCATTTGAGATTGGTTAATGGCCTATGATGCTGTCTGGATTTTCTTTCTAACTTAGCTTGTTGATTGTAATAAAGAGAAAAAGAAGGGAGCTCCGATTCACAGAAATTCTGTTTGAGAGCTTACTTTGTGCAGTAACTTTCTAAGTTTGGGCCAGAGGATAGAAAAATATGCAAAGATGCACACACCCTTAGACCTATCAATAATCATGTTCACCTCTGATACACATTTACTCCACCTTGAAACTAATCTGGCTAATGCATACTGGTTCTTGAACATCACTGAAATGACTCTGCTGGTAAGTAACAGACCCCAAACTTGTGTCATCTAATATGTATCCTCTCACTTTAGGTAATAACTTTGTAAAAGTAGACCAGGAAAATAAATCGTTGGAAAGTGTTCGATTTGGTAGTTCATGGTTCAAGCAAAAGATTTTTCGGTGAAGGAAACTTACTTAACCTGTTGGGAAGAGTAATCCACCAGTTCACTTGGCACGGCCTCCTTTGAAAACATACATCTCTAATCTCTTAGGGATTTTAGGTCGTGATCACTGAGAAATGAATTTGAATATGTTACGTACTCTTACTCATGAAATCCACATGTCACCAATTTGCTCTATAATGTGTAAATCACCCTTTACTTTTTTCTGTCTTGAAAGTTTTTATTGCTAAACTTTGCCAGCATATTATTCACTATACTACTTTAGCTGTTGTATTCTTGTTTTAGTTTTTGTATTCCTGTTCTTGATTTTTTACAAAATGTCTCCAAACTGAAAGAAGGACACGAATCCATAGCATTTCCATAGCTGCCTCATGCTTTCCTGGCTCCCTGTCTCCCATTCCTTCTGCCTGCAGTACGTTCAGTGCCCTTCCCTACCTCCCTGGGGCAGGATCCCCTGTCCTCAGAGCCCACACCTGAGGCTGACTGCTCTGGAAGACCTTCCCTATGTTCCTGTCTTTTATCATTTTCCCTCCTCTCGTCTCTTGGACCTTCTCCCTGCTGCTCATGGCATCCATCATGGCACTTTACCCTGTAGTTATTCATATTGTTTTTTAACCTTCCCCATTGGACTTGGGGGTCACTTGATGGCAAGCTCTGCATCTTGATCCCGTTTGATATCTCCCCAGAAACCTAACCCAGCACCTTGTAAGGCTGGGAATTTGTGCTTATTTTGAGATGGGTGAATGTGGCTAGTATTTCTCTTAATTTCCCTTTTCTTGGTCTTACCCAGAAATAAAAGGTTATGGAAATATTTTGGACCCCAAACAGAATTTTACACAGAAATCTTTCTCATGTTTAAGGGGAAAAAAGGGAGGAATCTTAAAGCTAAGTTCAAGGGAAGATGGGAATCTAAGCATCATTTCGGTGGGAATCCCCTGAGGGACAGCAGGATAGGTGGCAGCTTATTAGCCCCCACACTCGCAGAGAGTGAACCCCAAGGGAAGGCATTGGAGGGAGCACTGGCAGGAGCTGAGGAGCTTTGTCTGCACTGACAAAATGATAAGAATGTAATGAGATTAAGATATAGGAGGAACCAAAGCTGCCTCTACACCCCTGTTTATAAGACCAGATTGAGAGAGACCCTGTTTGCTTGTTCTCGTAGGAAAGAGCCAAATTGCTGTCTATGTATGATCCACTGGACAGTAGAACTATCTGGCAGCTTTCCCCGATCCTCTCATCACCCCAGCAGGGCAGACTGGGCTCTAGCAGGAGCCATGACCAAGGCTTTAGCCCTTTGGCTAGCCTAGTGGCTGAAGGTTTCAGTGCCTGCATAGTGAAATCTTGTCACTCTGAAGAACCACTATTATTCATGTCTTTCTGACATGAGGAAAGACTGAGAGAAGAGCTTTTGATTGGCCATTTAACATGTTGGGTGTTTTACAACACATATTTGATGATAATATTACACATAGGTAACATTTATTGAGCACTTACTATGCGCCAGGCAATGTGCCAAGTCTTTATGAGGTTTTTGGGTTTTTTTTTCTTTCTTTTTTGAGAGAGTCTCGCTGTGTCAGGCTGCAGTACAGTGATGTGGTCCCGGCTCACTGCAGCCTTGACCTCCTGGGCTCAAGCAACCCTCACATCTCTGCCTCCCAAATAACTGGGACAACAGGTGTGCACTACCATGCTTGATTAATTTCTGTAGTTTTTGTAGAAAAGGGGTTTCACCATGTTGCCCAGGCTGATCTTGACCTCCTAGACTCAAGTGATCCTCCCACCTTAGCCTCCTAAATAGCTGGGACCACAGGTGCATGCCACCATGCTTGGTTAACTTTTAAACTTTTTGTAGAGACACGGTCTCACTGTATTGCTCAGACTGGTCTTGAACTCCTGGGCTCAGATGATCCTCCCACTTGGCCTCCAAAGTATTGGGATTACATGTGTGAGCCACTGTGCCTGGCCATGAATGCTTTTCTAATGCATCTGGAACAAATGCATGTGTTAAAATTGGCCCTAATTTTAAAATGAGAAATCTGTGAGGCTTATGAAATTTAGTTAACTTACCTAAGATCACCAAGCCTGAACGTGGTGGAGATGCCAAGGCAGGCAGGTTGATGCAGAGTGCACGGGATTAGCACAGCATCTTGTCTCCACCCTTCTGCTATTTACGGGTGCTGTGAGGAAGCCTCTGATCTATCCAGAGATAAATGACTGAAGCACACGACAGAATGGTGGGTTCCCTGTAGGATAAACAAAGTATCTTGAGGACAATCAAAGTGCATTACAGATTCCTGTTAAATGATTACTTTCCCTTAATAAAAGGAATGGGAAGCAGGTTCCATACCTTATGCTTCTCTGTTAGGACAGAACGAGAGGCAAGACTGTCAGATCTGCAAAGCTGGATGCCCATCCCCACTGCTTCACTTAGAATCTCCATGATTGAATTGGTCCAACTCTCTTCAACAGTAACATAAAAGTGTCTAGCTCTTATGTATGAGTGGTGTTTTGCTGCATAACAAAACTTAGTTTTGTTAGAACTTAGTTTTTCAAACAATCATCTCCCAGCCTGGGCAACACGATGAAGCCCCATCTGTACCAGAAAAACAAAATGTAGCTGGGCGAGGTGGCGTGCTCCTGTGGTCCCAGCTACCTGGGAGGCTGAGATGGGAAGATGCCTTGAACCTGGGAGGCAGAGGTTGCAGTGAGCCATGACTGCACCACTGCACTCCAGCCTGGGTGACAGAATGAGACCCCCTCTCAAATTTAAAAAAAATAAAACAATTATCTCATAGATTCTGAGGGTCAGGAATTCAGACAGAGCCCAGGGACAATAACTTCCCTCTGTTCTGGGATGTCTGGGGCTTCAGCTGGAAGACTCAAAGTCTTGGTGAGAGTGGGAAGATAGACTTCAAGGTGGCCCAGTCACAAGGCTGGCACACGGGTTCCTCTCTATGTGGGCCTCACCACAGGGCTGTGTGAGTGTCCACTTGACATGGTACTGGCTTCCCAGGCAGGTGATCCAAGAGGTCATGTTGGAAGTGGTGATGTCTTTTATGACATCTAACCTCAGAAGTCACAGACCCTTATTTCTGTAGTTTTCTATTGGTCATAGGAGTCAAGGCTGATTCAGTGTAACAGGGAATATGTATGGGTGATGTACTAGGAGGTAAGGAGTGTTGGGAGCCATCTTGGAGGCCGGCTACCACAATTAAATGAAAGTTTAATGAGATGGCTTTAACACAGTACCTGACACCAGAAAACCCTCAGTCAATCATAATTGTTATTATTCTCTGGCTTCTTAGTTGCAATATATGGTAGTTCCTTTTTTTTTTTTTACCTTTTATTTAAATTAGTCAAAGAAGGGTGAGAGCCCATGTCCAGTGGGCATTCTTTGGAGTACTGTTTGGCAGCACATCACTGACACAACCCAGGCAAGGTGCTGATATCCTTCTTCCTTTTCCTGAGCCCTGGAGCTGCTGCAGTGTTTCTGACCTCTGTAGGGTCCTGCCTCCAGCTTGTTAGCCTGGACCCGTTTCTGTCATTCAATATTTATCACAGGAGAATGGAGATTAAAGAATGGCATGAAGTGTGCCTGAGTGTCTCTTTTAATTAACTGAAAAGTTTTCCCATGTCGCTCCTCCCCTTGGAAACTGGTGTGCAAAATCATCATATCTAGCCTTGAGGCTTGGGCAACATATTCAGGGAAAAGTGCTTTTATGAGTTTGTTATGGATATGATAGCTGTATCATTACTGCTCTATCCTGACATACTGTGTTGAGATTTCTAGGAGTTGGAGGGTTAATCCTAGAAATTCAACTCACTTCTTGTTGCATTGACAAACTTCTCCTGCATCTATTATTTGTTAGACATGGTGCTAAGCACTGAGAGTTTAGAAAAACATGGTTCATACCTCCTAAGATTAATGAAGCAGGTGAGGAATATATAAGCATCAAAGAAAACTTGACTGGGCAAGCAACTCCGTGCTAAAAGTTTCTCCGGGATCATGTGCATACATCTAGCCTCTGCTGCCTGGACATTGGCCCGTAATTTTTGCTTGCAGATTTGTTTCTTCCATTAGAAGCTCCTGCAGAACTATTAAACAAATCCAAGCTTGGGCCTTCCTTTAGGTTTTGGTGTGGAGTGGGGCTAAGGCAGTGGGATGTCATCAGAATTCCCCAGGTGATTCTAACGTATAGTATGTGGTAAATGCTCAATAAATTCTGATTGAATAAATAGATGAGCAAACTCTGTAATAAAAGCAAACCTGTGTCATTTCCATGGTAGAGAACACTTAGTGTGTGTCAAGCATTTTGCCACACTTTCAGGTGTATTATCTGATCACCAGTGTTCCAGTGAGTTAATAACTACAGTTATTATCTTCATGTTATAGATGAGGAAATGAAAGCCAAGTTAAGTCACCTGCCCAAAGTCACACCATTTTCCAGGGACTGACCCTGGTGTTCAAACTCAGTCATTTACTTGTAACATAATTCTACATCATGCTCCATAAAGGACAGGCATTAGAATCACCTGGAGGTATTCTTAAAACTTGCCTACCCTCCAACCCCCAGCACAGAATCTGGGAATTTGTATTTCTAGCAAGTTTCCAATTGATACTGATGCTGGGGTCTCAAAACCCCTTTGAGACACCACTTTCCTACCATATTTAAACCCAAGTTTGTGTGAGCACAGCCTCCCAGTTATCAGATGCGGAAAGAAAGGCTTTTTAAAATTATGGGGCATTTTAAAGCACACTTGGTCAATTTCACTTTTTCTTGATCTTATACCTTCCTCTTACTGACACAATTTTCTATTTGGAAAGCTGGCAGCTTTAATATGAGAAGATATTTTCACTTTACCTTCACTGATTGAAAATACCCTTGACTTATATATTCTTTTTTTTTTTTTTTTTTTTTTTTTGAGACGGAGTCTCGCTCTGTCGCCCAGGCTGGAGTGCAGTGGCCGGATCTCAGCTCACTGCAAGCTCCGCCTCCCGGGTTCACGCCATTCTCCTGCCTCAGTCTCCTGAGCAGCTGGGACTACAGGCGCCCGCCACCTCACCCGGCTAGTTTTTTTTTTTTTTGTATTTTTTTTTTTTTAGTAGAGACGGGGTTTCACCGTGTTAACCAGGATGGTCTCAATCTCCTGACATCGTGATCCGCCCATCTCGGCCTCCCGAAGTGCTGGGATTACAGGCTTGAGCCACCATGCCCGGCCGGCTTATATATTCTTTCAAGCTTCTCCAGAGACAAAGGATATCTGATAGGAAAGGTCATGAGAATTTGGCCACATCTTTGGGAACTCAGTGTAATAGAATTGGTTTTAAGGTACCAGCTGATACAATGAGCCATATTTTCATGACTAAAGAAAACTCAGTTTGACTCTAGAGAGAGCAAGGTGAAGTAAGACTCTTCCCCAAGAATCTGGGACTACCAATTGAGAAAGTTCAGGGAGTTAAATATTTTTAAAATTATAAAATATTTAGATTGTTCAAGACAGCCTAGGCAACAGAGTGAAATCCCCTCTCTAAAAAAAAAAAAAGTAAAATAATAATTAAATAATAAGCTAAGCGTGGTGGCATGTACCTGTACTTCCTGCTACTTGGGAGGCTGAGGCAGGAAGATCACTTGAGAGTCTAGGAGGTCGAGGCTCCAGTGAGCTATGATTGCACCATTTATGCTCTGACCTGGGAGACAGAGCAAGACCCCATCTCTAAAAATCACAAATAAATAAATATTGAAATGGCTGTCCACCCACCCCCAAACTAAGGAATGGAGTATCATCTATATGATTGAAGTCCTTTGTGATCTCTATTTTAGTAGCATCTCTTTATCCTCTGCAGAGTCTACTTGCACTGAATTCGAAATACATTGTGAGGGTTCTCCCTTGTTGGTGGGAGGCTTCTCTTTGTAGGAGGGCTTGTTCAATTTACAATAGATGTGTGTTTTTGAAATCAGCGTAAAATACACATTGATGCATGGGATTCAACAGCTGGGCTATTGCATAGTCCCAAGATGACAACTTAGAAATGACACTTGGCTGAAAATGTGAGTTTAGTAGAAAAGATCTTTTATTCCTTTAGTTATGTAAATATTTCATTGCTTAAGGAAATTGATGTCGCATTTATGGTATTTCAAGTTTAACTGTTAGCCAATAATGATTTTGGAGAAGCCCATAGTAAATAACTTTAAATACACACACACACACACACACAATTTTTTTTTTCTGCCTCACAGGACTCAGAAGTGTTTTCTTTTTTTTTTTTTTTTTTTTGAGGCGGAGTCTTGCTCTGTCGCCCGGACTGGAGTGCAGTGGCCAGATCTCAGCTCACTGCAAGCTCCGCCTCCTGGGCCACCGCGCCTGGCCAGGACTCAGAAGTGTTTCTATTTGACTCTCAGACTCTAGTAATTCATGTCTGGTACTCCTGACTCATCATCCTAGTTAGCACAGTAGAACTTTTTGTGATGAATATTGGGTGGCCTATTTAATATGCATTATTTAAAGGCAGACTGTAATAAATGGATTCATTTTTGATGCACTACCTCAGATTTCATGAACGCTCTCTGGGTGGTCTTTCTGAGGGGGAAAAAATTCATATTTGTCGATCAGCAGAGTGAAAATTAGCTGAGTTTGGTTATGCGTGTGGGGCATATCTGCCAAAAGCTATGAACTAGCTAGGATAGTAATTGTGAAAAATGATTTTAAGCCCCATGGCTTTTTCTTAGCCAACTGGATGGTGTTCAGTACTCCATGAGTTTGAGACATCACTGTCTCTGTGGTTGGCACACATTTTTCTAATGATTTATACTGTCATTTGACTCATAAAATCTGGTGGAGTTTGTGGCATTATTGTCCTGGCAGCTTGGAAATCGTCCTTTTAAGACACCCTATTTAGCTGTTTTAATTGCAAATGCAACATGGTAGACATCTGCAACCATGTGGCACATTCTGATGCAAGCAGGAGACCTCTTGAGAAAGGACAGATGCCAGCTAGGCAGTAAATAATGAACTGGTAGGAACTCGTAAGAGTTGAGATGTAGCTTTGTTGTACTGGTCCTAGCTCTGTGACCTCTAGAAAGGTATTTACCTCTCTCAACCTTAGTTCATTTGAAAAACTGAGGAATCTGGACTAGATACTTTCTTAAGATCATTTCTGCTTGAACATCTAGTTCTACATGGCTAGTTGTACTGCATATTGAGCCTAGAGAGATCACATACCATCAATGGGCCCATGTCTTGATCTCCAGCCAAGAGCTACCCCAGGAGATGTATACCATGCTTTCATGACATTACTAATTCAAAGTCAATATGTACCTTGTTTCGGAGATCCCAAGACCACCTACAAATTTGGTAAATCACTAGGAAGACTTACATGACTCATCATGTAGTCATACTCATGGCTATGATTTATTTCCTAAGAAGGGTACAAAGCACAATCAGCAGAAAGAAAAAGCACATGGGGCAAAGTCTGGAGGAAACCAGGATCAAGCTTCCAAGAGACTTACTTTAGTAGATCACACAGAAAGTACTTAGTTCCTCAAGCACTGGACTGTGACCACACAGGTGAAATGCTGTCTACCAGGGAAGCTCATTAGAGACTCAGTGCTCAGTATTAGGAGATGGTCTCATAGGCATCCTTTGCCCACCATATACCAAAATTCCATATTCACAGAAGAAAAGCAGGTGTTCACAATAAACCATATCATTTGTATAAACAGTTTAAGTGCAGTGAGCAATTCTAATTGGGGAATAGCAGGGAACCCTCCTGAAACCCAAGTTCCCAGATGCCAACCAGCCCAACCTTGCACACAGGACTTTCAAAGGCCACCAGTCTCAGGTCTGCTATGTCAACTCCTCTGCACTTTTCCAAACCAAATTCATGATCTTACCCCCCAAATTTACCTGCTTCCACTGTTTTTGCTCTTAGCGAGTAGAGAGAAACCTGGATGTCATCCTTGACTCTACCCTTAAAGCCAATCTACCACCAAGTCAAAGCTGTTTTACCTCTTGAGTCAGTTGCCATCTTCCCTTCTCCACCACCGCCTTTTAGTCTAAGCCATCGTCTCTTAACTAGACTACTACAACAGCTAGTTATCCACCTCCCAGTTTTTTTTTTTTTTTCCTTTTCTCTCTCTTTTTTTTCTTTTTTTTTTTTTTTTTTTTTTTTTTTTTTGAGATGGAGTCTTACTCTGTTGCCCAGGCTAGAATGCAGTGGCACAATCTCAGCTCACTGCAACCTCCATCTCCAGGGTTCATGCAATTCTCCTGCCTCAGCCTCTCAAGTAGCAGGGACTACAGGCATGTGCCACCACACCTGGCTAATTTTTTATATTTTTAGTAGAGATGGGGTTTCACCATGTTAACCAGCATGGTCTCGATCTCCTGACCTTGTGATCCGCCCGCCTCGGCCTCCCAAAGTGCTGGGATTACAGATGTGAGCCACCGCACCCGACCCCACCTCCCAGTTTCTACTTCTGAACTCTTCCGGTCTGTTCCTCATACAGTAGCCAGAGTGATTATTAAAACCCCAAACCAACCAACCAAAGAAAACACCTCCCCATTTAGTCACTTCCCTTTGCTTAACACTTTTGAAAAGACTTCCCACTGTTTTAAGAATAAAAACCCAAATCCATGCCATTGCCTTTAAGGCCTCACGTGATTTGTTCTCTGCTCACCTCTCCAAACATCTTGCAATACTTTCTACTTCGCTTTCTGCTTTCAGCCCATAGGCCTTATTTTTCTTCATAGAACATACCCACTTCCTTCCCTTCACAGATCGTGTACACATGGTCTCTGCCTGGATGCTTCTCCCGTGTCCCTCTGCTGGGTTAATTCCAGTGCTCCCTTGAGATTCCCATAATCTTAAGTAGCTACGTCACCCACTCCATTTGCTATGTCACCATGCAAACCTCTTTTTATGTATTTAATGCAGTTATAATTTTCCATTTCTGTTTGTGATCGTGTGATAACTATCTTTCCCATTAGATACATTCTATGGAGGAAGAAACCATAAAAATCATCATGGAAACCTTAGTGACTCACATAGTTCCTGACATATAATAGGCCTCTATAAATATGTGTTGAATGAATGAATGGATTAATAAAGCATGAATAAATAAAACATTATTTGTGCTAATGTTTATACTGTACTATATTTCTAGTTTACTTTAACTTCAATAAACTGCCAGTAAAAGGAGAAATGGGTGTTTTATGATTGTTTTTGGTATGTTTTGGAAGAAATTATGTCTTTGTGATTTTATCTGGGAGTGCTTTTTCTGATATCTTGAATTGGGTGTTGTGTTCCTGAGGTATTCTTGTGATTTGACCCTCATATCTGGTGCATTTACAACTTTCCTACTTGGCTTCTAGTCACAGAGGACTATTTATTTCACTTAGGTCTGTGGGCTAGATGGAGGTCCAATCTGTTAATAGTTGCAAATGCTGACAATACTTTTAACAGGATTCATTCATACACACACACACACACACACACACACACACACATACACACACACACACACACACACCCCTCTCTGATCTTGTTCTCTTCCCAATAATGATGACTTCAATAGGAAGAAAAAGTCAATAATATTTCATAATATTTCTTTATCATTTGTTTTCTACCCAGTATTTCTTTCATTGTGGGTAGTAATCATAATTTTCTGTGGTAGTTTGTGAACATCTATTTCTACTATGGCATTTTGAAAATCTCTCATTTCCTTGATGAGTTTAGACCTGTGAGACTTCCAAATACTGGGCCAAGGCTATTTAGGGAGCCAAACATGTGAATGACTGAGGTGGAATAATAGCACCTCCTTAAAAAAAAAAACAACAACCAACTTTGTATTCATTAAATCAATAACACAAGATAAAAATTTTCATAATTAATAATTCCAAGAAAAAGCAAACTTGTATCTCAGGTGTGGTCTGTATTTGTTCTACAGCTTAGGGAATCCCAACTGAATCAAAGTTCCTATGAAGAAGACTTTTATTAATGCATTTATTTATTCATTCATTTATATTTGGCAAAGATTTATTTTTTCCAAGAACCTATATTATTCCTGATGCCAAGGATAAAATAGTAAATGCGATGACCATGTTGCCTTCTTTAATGAAGCTTAAGGGGAGCATTTTATGGGTAGGGATTTGGGTAATTTTTATCCTTTTGCCTAATCAGTTGATGCTGGCCTACTGGGACTTGGCAGAACTATAATTGGGTACTTGTTAATTAAGTTATGATAATTATGATAACTGCGATTTCATTGTCCCACATGATGGTTGTGATGGAAGTGGCTATATTAAGAATGTTAAATTGGCAGGACGCGGTGACTCACACCTGTAATCCCAGCACTTTGGGAGGCTGAGGCAGGCAGATCACGAGGTCAGGAGATCGAGACCATCCTGGCTAACATAGTGAAACCCCGTCTCTACTAAAAATACAAGAAATTAGCTGGGCATGGTGGCGGGCACCTGTAGTCCCAGCTACTCGGGAGGCTGAGGCAGGAGAATGGCGTGAACCCGGGAGGCGGAGTTTGCAGTGAGCCGAGATAGCACCACTGCACTCCAGCCTGGGTGACGGAGCGAGATTCCGTCTCAAAAAACAAAACAACAACAACAACAAAAAGAATGTTAAATTAACCTATAAGTAACTACTCAAAGTGCCTCCAGAAGACACCAATAATTAATGGTCCACTTAGAAAAATCATTTTGATAACATCTATTTCTGCGAGTGCAAATTATTACAACCTTTTAAGAATTTCCTTGCACAAGATACAACTTATTTCATACTGGTAATTTATTTTCTCAGCTTTGCTTTCAAAGAGTAAAAAATACTTGAGTAGTCTTGCCCTCTGGGCCCCTCTCTACCATGATGGTTCTGTTAACAGAAACAAAGTTTTTTTTTTTTTAATCAAGATCTTAGCTAAGATATTTCTTTAATTAGTAACTCATTCTCTTTTGGAGAGCAGATAGGATTGACCCTTGACCTGTCTTAATCTGTGGTTGTCCTTCCTGAACATGTTGATTCAAGTTATTCTATCAAACAGTTGCTCTGATACCTCATTGCTCATTTACTTTTCACTCAGTATTGAGATTAGTTGTAGTGATCAAGGCACATTTTTCTGGCTTACTGTAACCTATCTCTCTGCCAATAACTAGGGTTCCTTTAGTAAGTGCTCAATAAATGTCTGTGGATATTATGTGAGGAGAGAGCCGGTCATTTAGATTTCTTCATTTACAAATTCACAGAAGTAAATTTGGCTACTTCTAAAAGGTGATTATGCCTTCAGATGTCCTGTGTTGAGATTCAAGTTCTAACATTATCTGAGATAGAGGCATCTGGAATGCTTCTTTTTCTTAATTTTGGTTGGCAGTGGACTTGGCTAGGAAATTAATGGAGTAAAAGGAATGATTTTTAGCAATCCAGTGATGAAAAGAATTGGAAAGAAGAAAAATGCCTAAATCACCTGGGGAGAAAGGATTAACCATCTTCAAGTAGAATTCTCATGCACATCAATATGATTTTTCCAATTTCTCCAGTGTAAGGAGGTCCTTGGTAGGCTGCCTCAGCCTCAGGTTGAAATTATAGACTGGTGGTGGATAGTCCAAAATGCAGATGATTCAAGCTGGAAGAGCTTCTCCACAGCAGATGAAGTGAAATTACAGGGAGACCTGCAGAAGAAAACTATTAATTCCTGAAACAGAATTTGATTGCTTAATTGCATAGGTTGGAATTGAAATTGGGTTCAGAATGCAGAGGTGTTATTTTTTGATGGTAGATGATGTGGACAGTCAAAAATGCATTCACCACTTATTGCTTCCATGATTAAAAAGAGGAAAACCTGATGAGAAACCTAATTTCTTTATGCTAAAGAAAAGTCAGTTTGTCTGGATAGTGTCTATTCAAATATTTGGTACAAGAGTTAAAGAATAATCTTAAATGACTATTTGGAAGAAGTCTAGCTTTTGTTCTACATTTTTTTCTCTTTTAGTTTCCTGGTGAGTTGGATTTGACCCTTATAAAAAGCCTACTGGTATAGAAGTTCTGATCCAGACATTCAAAATTAGCGTGTCTAAAGCAAAGTCAAACAAACTATGGTCAGGTAGCACAGGGCTGTGTTCTTCTAATAGTCTCATTGCATGGTGTCCTGAAACTTAATTAAATTAGTGCCTTTAAAACTTGGTCTTTGGGTGTGTTAGCTAGTGAGAGAGAAATCATTTTTATCTTTTAGAGAACTCATAGAAATTCAGCAGTATTCTCAGTCACAGTAAGTTAAGCATAGCAGGCCCACATAATTTTTTTTTTTCAGCTCATTCCTGGTCTGCTGAAATGTTTTAAATGCTAATTCTGACTTTTCTTTCATTACTGTGCTCTGTGTCCCAGGCCCTTCCACTTAACATTTGTGCATTTACACAAGCACACAAAAACAAACACTGTGCGTGTTTTTGCAATTAGTGCTTACTTTGAATCAGGTGGTCTTTAAGAAGATACTGAAAAAGGGCTCACAGACCACCAAATTAGAATGGGTCTCAATCATAATTGAAGCCCTCAGCTCATGCTCAATACCAATCTAGTATGTTTTCAATAACTAGAAATATACTCAGATGGATCTTTCTGTAATGGGTGATTCCACTCAAAAACACTTCCTTGTACTTTATCAGAAACTTAACAACACTTGGTCTAAATTCCAGGCTGGGGATTACATATTTGATCAAGTTTACATGCTTTCACTGTAAGTATTATAGAAATCTTTTGGAAAATTTAAAAGCAAAAGTCAGGAGACTAATATATCATGAACATCCACATCTCCATTACCAACTTCAATAATTATCAACTCAAGGCCAGTATTCTTTCATTTATTGCCCCCGTTACTCTGATTATCTTAAAACAAATAGCGTACCTCATTCATCACTGAATAGCCTAGTATCTATCTCTTTAAGATAGGAACTACTTTTCATAAAACCATATTACTATCATATAAAAAATTTATTTATTTATATTATCAAATATCCAGCCAGTTTTCAAATTTCCCTATGTTAAAATTTTTCTGTGTCATTTGTTTTTGAGTCAGGCTCCAAATAAGGCTTATACATTGTGATTGATTAATGATATGTCTCTTATTTATTTATTTATTTATTTATTATTATACTTTAAGCTCTGAGATACATGTGCAGAACATGCAGGTTTGTTACATAGGTATACCCATGCCATGGTGGTTTGCTGCACCCATCAACCCATCACCTACATTAGGTATATCTCCTAATTAGGTATATTCCTCCCCCAGCCCTCCAGCCCCCGACCAGGCCTCGGTGTGTGGTGTTCCCCTCCCTGTGTCCATGTGTTCTCATTGTTCAACTCCCAGACCTAAAACCATAAAATCTCTAGAAGAAAACCTGGGCAATACCATATGGGCAAAGACTTCATGACTAAAACACCAAAAGCAATGGCAACAAAAGCCAAAATTGACGAATGGGATCTAATTAAACTAAAGAGCTTCTGCACAGCGAAAGAAACTATCATCAGAGTGAACAGGCAACCTACAGAATGGGAGAAAATTTTTGCAATCTGCCCATCTGACAAAGGGCTAATATCCAGAATCTCCAAAGAGCTTAGATTTATAAGAAACAAACAACCCCATCAAAAAGTGGGTGAAGGATGGTATGTCTCTTAAATCTCCTTAATTTTACAGACTCCTCTCCATTTTTTTCTCCTTTGAAAATTTTTGGTTGAAGAATCTAGGTTATTTCAGGCTTCATGTGATCTGGATTTTGCTGGCTGCAATCTCATGGGGTCATTTTGCAAGTTCTATCCCTGATATCAATAAATTGGTAGGTAGTAAGACCAAAAGGCTCAAATTCAAGTTGAATTTTATTTTTGAGAAGGTGAGGGAAGACTGCTTCCCAGTGATGGTGTGCATTTCCATCTGTAGGTACAAAATGTCTGCTTGTCCCTCCCTGGGATATTAGCAGCTGCCATCACCTAGATCCTTATGAGTGTTCATTGAGGTTTGCCAGATAATGATACTCGTTCTGTGATTTCTTCTTCATCTACTGGCTAGAAGAGAAACTTCTCATCAATTATTTGTCACAGTGAGATACAGTTTTTGTAGGAAAGGTGAGATTAATCCTCAGTTCTTTCATTTTCTGTATCAGGGGCTATTTCCCTAGTGTTCACTAAAGGGCACCAATGAGATGTTTTCCTAGTTTCATTACAAATTCATGAACTTAAACATATTTGATGTGTTTTATTTCATTGAAGTTGTAAACCTATTCTTGCTTGAATTGCCCCATCTTTGGCTAGAGAGAGCCTATTCAAGTTGACTTCTAGGTCCTTTAATGTGACCCCAGTACATTCTTTTTCGGGTATAATAAATACTTCCATTATTATCTTGTATATTTTGTGTTCCAGGCCTGGAATCAACCTTTTCTGTGAGACCTTTTGTTCCTTTCTTTTTGAAACTCATATTTAGAGACCACAATAGGAGTGTTGCAATTCTCATTACTGTTGGATTAATATTTAGGAGTTTTCAGTGAGCAGAGTTGAGCAACTTTTTTTACTTATAAAATAGCTCATGAGTTTATACAGATATTTTCAATTTAAAACCCATTCAGTTTTACTCTCACCAATTTTATATCTGCATCTTTTCCCCATGTTGAAAATTCTGTTCTCAGTGTCACCAATATAATTACTCTTTGATTTTATCTCACGCTATATACAACGTTCTCTTAGAATGACAGAACTACCATCAGTGATGTGATAGCTGCCAATAATTTAAATTTTATATAGTTCTTTTTATCTTTAAAAATGTGTCCCACACATGTCATGTGGTCAAGTTATTTGTTCAAAATTAATTGAAATGTTTCTCTCTCTGCAAGTATTTTGAAATGACTCTCATGCTGCCCAGAATCTTCTCAAGATGAGCTATCTTTAGTCCTCCAGAAAAAAATCTTTGTTACTTATTACACGATTTCAAGTCTGCTGTACCATCATAGCTTTTTTTTTTCTTACCAACATAGTTTAGTTTATGCTCTTTCTACTGTCATTGGAAGGTTAGAAAATATTACAACGATATGCATTACTCTAGCTTGCACAGGCAATAGTAAGTGGAAGGTAGCAAAACCATCTGTTCCAGGAACCTGATGCCCTGGAAACAAATATTCTATCTTGAAGGGATGACATTAACTCTACTAGGTCTTGCACAATGGCATATAATTATTTCCCTTAATGTGCCTGTTTTAGAAAGGAGTGTGTTAAACTTGCCATTCTTTATTAGTCTGAAAGATGAGGTAAAGCAGGGCTGGAAACATTTCTCATTTGTAGAATTTTGTCCAAGAAAATGAAAGATTAAAGAGATCCATAATAATCAAACCTGATTCATTCTGGACAAGCGAAAGGGAATGTGCAGTGAACAAATCATTTAAACTAGTTGTACACACTAATGAGCATTGAATTCGTTCTATCCTCCCAGGACTAAGAACTAGGAGTTACTACAGGCTGCTCAATAAAGGCATTAATTTAATGTGTAACAGAAGAAAAAATGAAGGAAAGAAACAAGACATGTAATTCCCATAGAAGAAAAGTAAATTGGTGCTGATTTTATTCATTCAGCAACATTTATTGAATTTCTCCTATGTATCAGGTGTAATTCAACCTGCTAGGGATAACAAGTATGAAAAGGTTATATACCCTGCTCACTAGCAGGTCATAGTCACATTGGGAAATAGCTAACTTTATGTAATATCTAAATAGTACAGTGCAGGCATGTGTGAAGTACCGTGAGACCCTTGCAAACATACTCAAGCATTTCAATCTTGTTAGGATCTTTAGTTTGATTACATGGGCCTCAGGTTCCTAATGTGAGAACAGACATATGTCATATGTCAAAATTATGTGAAACAGGAGAGGATTTCTTTGCATGCAAATGAACAAGTTTCACACAATTACTGCAAAAATTGCCTCCCTTGGAAGACCACTTCTAAGGATTCTTAATAGGCATCTCCAAATGTAAATCATACTCATATGAACAAACGTAAGATTTATTTACTGTGGGAATTCTCATAGACTTTATTATCCTAATATGCTGTGTGAATTGACAGAAGAGATGTAAATAGGCAGTATTTGTTTCCCTGATCTATTTTTCAGTTTGTCCAGAGGGTACATTTTTACAGCAAAACATTGTGTCCATTGAGATCCAAACTGGTGGAAGGGAAAAAAGTGAAAGAAGGAGGGAATTTATTGGCTTCTTGAACTCTGGCATGCCTCACTTGATCTCAGAGGTAAAGCAGGGCTCCAGGACCTCAGTTCTTTCCGCCACTCAGTATAGCCCTGATCTCTGCCATTGCTGGATTCTCAAACAAGTCTTCTGCACATCGTTGCAAGGTAACTGTCAGGAGTACTCAGTTCAAGTGTAATAGGAAAAAAGTGAGAGCCTTTGCCTTGGTATGCCAAGAAAAATTCTCACGGGTGCACACTCTCCTTTCCATCTCTCCTTACCTGTTTCTGAGGTCTGTTCTTGTTTTCTGACTACTAAGCCGTGAGTACCTTGTTGGATGCCTTTGGGACAAAGTGATTTAGAGGGAGAGTAGCATGTAAGAGATAGCGAGAATCTGGAGAGGACTGCGAGGCTAGGGAAAGGAGGTCATCCCACCCCAGTAGAAATCCTGGGACATGGGCAGACATCCTTATCACATGTGTTCAATCTTAAAGGCAGCTCTTGATGAAAAGCCCTCACTTGACAGCTTTCAAGAAGAGACAGCTGGCAGGCTGAGGTGGGAGTATCACTTGAACCTGGGAAGTTGAGGTTTCAGTGAGCTGTGATTGTACGTCTGCACTCCAGCCTGGGCAACAGAGCAAGACCCTGTCTCAAAGAAATAAAGATAAAATAGTGTCTGTGATGGTTTTTTTCCTTTCAATGGTTTGTTTTAATAAATTTGAAAAGTCCAAACAAGTTGAAAGAGTAGTATAATGAACACATATTAATACCTTCCATTCACCTGGATTTACCAAAAAGTTAATATTTCTTTTCTGTCTCTATACACACATAGAATGTTTTCTCTGAACTCTGAAAGTAAGTTCCAGACATTGTGAAAACACAATCCAAAATATTGCAGACTGCATCTCCTAAGAAGAACATTCTCCTATGTAAGCAAAGTACCACCCTCACTTCTAAGAAAGTTAATGATGATTTTATCAAAATTACTGTCCATATTCAGTTGTCACAATGTTTTTTTTAAATAGATTATCCCTTTTGATTCCAGAACAAAGGGTCATACATTGCCATTATTTATTCCATCTCTCTGTCTTTTATTTATTTATTTTTTTTAGAGACAAGTTCTCACTCTGTCACCCAGGCTGGAGTACAGTGGTATGATCACGGCTCACTGCAGCAAAACACTCCTGAGCTCAAGCAGTCCTCCGGAATAGCTAGAACTGCAGGTGTGCACCACCACAGCTGGCTATGTTTTTGTTTTTATTTTTTGTAGAGCAGGGTTTCATGGTCCACAGGTTCGTCTCAAACTCCTGGCCTCAAGTGATCCTCCTGTCTTGTTAGGCTTTCAAAGTGCTGGGGTTATAGGTATGAAACACCATGTCCAGCTTGTGCCATCTCTTTTAACTGCTAATCTAGAAGGGCTCCTCTGCCTTACTGGAGGAATGGGAAAGTGGGGAGGGTAGGACGTGGTCTTTCATGTTGATGATTTTGATGAGGTCAGGCTTATGGTTTATAAAACAAATCTCACTTTGGATTTATTTGATTTTTTTTTTTTTCCAGGAGTAGTTGAGGGGTTAAATATTTTAGCACAAAACTACCTAGGGTAAGACTGCATCCTTTTCACGGCTTCCTGTCAGGTGGTATAATGTTAACTTTGTTCACTTGGTGGATTGAGATGACACCTGCTAGATTCCTCTATTGTAAAGATACAGTTTGTCTTTGTAATTAACAGGATATCTGAGGGATGATATTTTACAGCATGTGCATATCCTATTCCCTGTCCATTTTTCCCTAGGATTTTAGCATTTATTGATGACCCCTACCTAAATAAATCATTACATCAGTGCTTGCAAGGTGTTGGTTTTCTAATTCTGGAATCCCTTCTTTACTCTGCTGTTTTTTAAAAATATCATTATTAACTCATGGATTCCATCCAACAGTAATGATTCATTACTGGCATTACTGACTTTCTTTTTTGGTTCTGAAATCGGCCCTAGTTCGATGAGCGGGAGACCTTTCAAGTTGACTCCTGTGTCCTTTTCAGAAGTTCCCGTCAGTTTTTCAGTACTTCTTCCTTTATAGCACAACAGAATGTTCACCTTGTATCTTCTCTGCTCCAGACCTACAAATAGCTATTTCTCAAATAGGTGGTTTATCTTGTTTAGGAATGGTGTCTAAAAACCAAGATATCGGTGAGAAGGGTGTCCTTGGTTCTAATGTCCTTTTTCAGCCGACAGAGCTAAGAAGATATATCTGGAGGTTATAGTGGTATCTCCAAATGCAATTCCATACCGCAGGTTCTTCCTTTTCCTGACAAATTTCAGATTTCTTTCCCTTCCTTTCACAGTGAGAATCATAGTTGTTAACCATATCCATAAATTTACTACAGTACATGCAAAATACTGTTGGAATTACCAAACCACTGCTACTACCAACCACAAACTTAGGTGCAATTTAAGATTTCTCTTTGTCCTTAGAATATATTCCTCAGGGATACAGTCCAAAATATTGCAGATTGCATCTCCTAAGAACAACATTCTCCTGTGTAACAAAAGGACCGCCCTCACTTCTAAGAAAGTTAATGGTGATTTTATCGAAATTACTGTCCATATTCAGTTGTCCGCAAGGTTTTTTTTAATAGATTATCTCTTTTGATTCCAGAACAAAGGGTCATACCTTGCCATTATTTATTCCATCTCTCTTTTATTTATTTATTTTTTTAGAGACAAGTTCTTACTTGTCTCTAAAAAATACATTCCCTGAGGAATAGATTCTAAGGACGAAGTCCTTAGAGTCAGACTCTTTGGTTCCAAAGTTGCTTGAATAAATTTTTTTTCTATGACTATGTCACTAATCTGATATATAGTTAGGTTAATTTGCTTCTGTTCTGTTCAGTTTTAGAGCTCTGTCCCTCATCTTTATATATTTAATTTTATTATTTACTTAATTTTATGTTAAAATATGTAAAACATATGGTTCAAAGTAAAATACATAGAACACTATATACACACTTCTTTACATTTTGCTTTTATCACTTATTCTATTCTTGGAAATCACTATGTATTAGTTCATAGAGATCTTTATCCTTTTTTGCAGTGGTGTTCTGGTAGAGTTACCATAATTTATTTAACTAGCTACCAATGAGTGTGCAGGTAGTTTGTCTCCATGTGCTTCAACAAATACTCCAAACTGAATAACCTTGTGGTTGTTTTTATAGGTGTATTTTCAGGATAAGTTCCTGGCAGTAGATTGCTCATTCCGAAGGTAGAAGGTATAGCATTATTAGATATTGCTCAATCTCCCTCAGTAAGGGCTAGGATAGTTTACATTCTCATCAACCATGTTTGGATGCCTTCTTCCCCTCACCCGGCTCTGTTGTCAATTTTGAAATTTTCCTTTTCAGGGTCTTGCTTTGTCACTCAGGCTGGAGTGCAGTGGCACAGTCGTAGCTCACTGCTGCCTCAGATTCCTGGGCTCAAGGGATCCTCCCACCTTAGGCTCCAAGTGGCTGTGACTAGAGCCTCCCAAGTGGCTAGGATCACACCACCACACCCGTTTCTTTTAAAAAGTATTTTTCTAGAGGATAAGTCTCCCATCTTTCCAAGGCTACTTTTGGCTTGTTTGATGGGTGAGAAATGGTATCTCTGTGTGTTTTATCTGATATCAGAATCACAACCCTGCTTTGCCCCAACTCTTTAATTCTTAGGCATTGGAAGTACTCTATTTTAGGTGTTAGATTTTGCTTTGTGAGACAATTTTAATGTATTTTTATTTAATAGAGATTTTTAAGCTCATTTACATTTATAAATATGACCAATACATTTAATCTCATCTGTCATATTGTTTTAGATTTTATGTACATATAGTTTATATTGTGTTACTATGTTTTATATGTGGCCCATTCCTTGTTCTTTTGAAATAACTTATTTTGGTTATGGGGAAAGTTGTATTATTATTTTAGTGATTATTAAATGTAACCTTTATATGACCTTCATTCCTCTTTCCTTCACTTAATCTATATTTGGTTTGTCAGCTTTAAATCAGATCCGTTGAGTCTACCTATGGAACAATTCATTAGCTTATCCTATTTTACTGTTTCTGTCTCTTTTCTCCTTCTGTTTTAAGTTCATTGTTTCTATTTTGTCCAAACACATAACATATGTTTCCTTACTCTTCTTGCACCCTGGTTCCCTCCTCCTTTGCTTTTATCTTAGATTTGCAAATAAATGTGTTTCGTGTGCCATCAGTTCTTTTGCCAGTCATATCTTGATTGGATGAAACGCATCTGCTAGATTACCTAGAAAGGGCTTGTAAGTGCAGTATACCCTGGTTTCTTAATTGTATAAGATGTTTTCTAGAGGCTTGATATTTGAAGGATAGCTTCACTGATAGTTTTTTCCCGTGCAGGTAACCCTTTATTTATTTATTTATCTATTTATTTATTTTTGGTGTGGAGGTCCAGGAGATTTTTTTTTCTTAAAGTGTCCTGTTAAAAATTAGACACAGGGACAAGCATATTAGGTCTTATTCGCCAGTTTTCTTTATTAGTTACTTTTTCTTGAATACTTTTGACCTCTATGTTGCTTTTTGTTCTCTTTCCCATATTTATGCCTTTCCTCAATGCTCCTGATGTTTTCAGTGGAATCACTTCTCTCTTGGACACCTTGTAATGAGTTTTGATTTCTAATATAATTTAGTGTTCAGTTTATTTCCAGGGTTTAATCAAGTCTGGTTTTACATCTTTCTGGTTTTTGTTCTGTCCGTATATTTTAAAAATATTTCTTTGAGCCATATTTCCATATCTTCAATGTGTCTCACTGTTTCAGTATTTCAGTGCGTTTCACTTAGGTTCAGATGTGCTTCATTTTTGTGCTGTTGCAAATTTTTGAGTAGAATTTTAATCAACTGCAATAGTTTGATTCTCGTTTTATACTTCATTGTTACAGAACATGAGGTAGATATTTATGTACTCGTCTCCATTCCTTTTGAGATGTTTTATTTTCTTAGATCATTAGTAGCAATTCAGTGTAGAAAGAGGTGGGAATTTGAATGACGTATTCAGTCTCCTAGTTCAAAAGAACCATACTATTTTGATACAGTAAGAATCATGTGATTTTATCAGTGTACTTGGAGGGAGTGAGAGGAGGGTAGATGGCCTTCTGATTTAGTGATTCTCCGTTGCTTTAATATGACTTCTGCTTTTCATCACTTTCTTGTCTCTTTCTCCATCGAGTCTTCAAGGGGTTCCACTTCTAATTTGCTCCTTCACTCCCAGAACTGGTGCCTTTCTATAATTTCCATCTCTGCTCCTTTGCACTCTGAGCTCTTCTCAGATCTGTTCACCATATTTCCCTACTGAGGCGGAGTTTTCTCTGTAAGATGATTCTATTTGTGTCTCACCATTACTGGGCTTCTGCTTCCTTTTACTTTTCTGCTGTCTCTATCTGACTTTCTGCTCTGGAGTGATCTCAAGAGCAGGTTCTGCTGGATTTGAGTATTTTTCTCCTGCTTATGTGTAATTTGAGGTTGTTGTGTTCCCTTTTTCCTAGTTATGATAAAAAATTTCATAGTTTCTCCTTGTTTTATCTTTATGTTGTTTTTGAAGGATACATGGGGAGATAAAGATTTAGATGGCTTTCATTATTATGTTGACGCCAGGATTAGATTCTTTAGATCCTATTGTGGGTAGGAAGCAAATAGAACACTGCATATTTCCTTCTCTTTGCCTTTTTTTTTTTTTTTTTTTTTTTTTGAGATGGAGTCTCACTCTGTCACCCAGGCTGGAGTGCAGTGGCACGATCTTGGCTCACTGCAACCTCTGCCTCCCGGCTTCAAGTGATTCTTCTGCCCCAGCCTCCTGAGTAGCTGGGACTACAGGCGTACACCACCACACCCAGCTAGTTTCTGTCTTTACGGAGACAGGGTTTCACTGTGTTGGCCAGGATGGTCTCGATTTCCTGACCTCGTGATCTGCCTGCCTTAGCCTCCCAAAGTGCTGGGATTACAGGTGTGAGCTTTGCATTCTTACTACAGGCATCTTAATTATTCCTTAAGAAAGATAGATGCCATTAGTTGAAGTTGGAGATGTCATAGGACAAATTAGTATTATGCTGTAAAGTTACCCTCCCTTAGACTGGTGGCACTAAGGGTTGGCAGATGTAGAAAGTGAAAATAGATATTAATTTGAATTTCAGATAAGCAATGAATAACTTTTTAGTGTAAGTATGTCCCATACAATATATGGGTTCTACTTATACTAAAAAAGTTTTTCTTGTTTATCTGAAATTCAAATTTAACTGGGGCTCTTGTATTTTATCTAGCAGCTCTTCTTTAGGGAAAGAAATATTTGTTACTATTTTTCATAGTCCACGTGGTACCTAGAATGATACCTGGGATGGTGCTAAGCAAACAGCATGTGCAAAATATGTGTTGAATTAAAGATGCAAATTTAATTTAATAACAACCTTAGTGATCGTAATGTTATTTCCTAATGAAATGTGAGGATAACAAAAAAAAGTTCAGTTCAGTCCTATTCAATCTCAATTTCAGTTGGACTAAAACATTTATTTTTTCCAGTTATATGAATTGATGTTCTTCTTAATGGTTTTCTTCATGTGTGATTTTTCAAATAACCTTTAAAAATCCTACTACCCACTTTGGGAAGCAAAGGTAGGAGGATCATGAAGTCAGATCAAGACCAACTTGGCCAACATGGTGAAATACCATCTCTACTAAAAATTAAAAAATACATTAGCTGGGCATGGTGGCACATGCCTGTAGTCTCAGCTACTCGGGAGGCTGAGGCAGGAGAATCGCTTGAACCCGGGAGGTGGAGGTTTTAGTGAGCCGAGATCGTGCCACTGCACACCAGCCTGGTGACAGAGTGAGACTCCGTCTCAAGTTAAAAAAAGAAAAAAAAGAAGAAAAATCCTACTACATTAAACTGTCACAAGGTAGAGTTTATATATATTTATATATGAGACATAGATCATATATAGCTAGATAAGTGTCATGAAAGCCGTATTTCAGACAGTATCTTTTTCTACCCTATAATCATACTTAATTATTACCTGCTTTATATCACTAGGTTTATGTTTATGAAGCTCTGGTGGAAATTACCTAATCTCAGAGAAGGCAAACTGTCTCCTAGCCCTAGGGAATAAATCACGAATGCTCCAAGCCAGTCATGGGATGCATGTGCGCTGCACCAGGGATGAAGAAAGAGGTATTCCAGTGACCCAGTTTAGCCAAATAACAACTACTGATGAAGTTGATACGGAGGGAGTTTTTTCTCTTAGGAGAGAAAGCCTTTTGTGATGTCTTTCTTTCTGCTTGGGATACTGATGAGGGATATCATACAAGGAGCTACGGTAGTTATCTTCAAATCAGGAGGCACTTTCAGAGGACAAAGGGCCAACAGCTAAGTCTGGTGGCTGAGAAAATAGTCCTGTTCCGTAATGATGTCATTAACTTCGAACCACCAGCTTTCAGATCAACTGGATGATAATTAAATGCTTTTTCTGATGATGGTTAATTGGGGCTTTTTTTCCTTGCAGCTAAAAACATTCCAAACTATTGATGATACAAACTTCTCACTAGAAAGTAACTTCAGGAATATATAGATTAAATACATCCTTTTAAAGGAAGTTTTATTTTTTGTTTGTCTTAGTTAGAATCTTTGGAGGACTGTGATCTATCACTTTGTTGTTCACTGTGCCCTTTCTTCCCTTTTAATGAAAAATAAGGTGTTGGAGAATAAAGTGGAAAGGGCTGCATTTTCTGCTGTGTCGACTGAGCAGCTTTTTGGATCTCTGTAACTCCAATTTAACATCTTTCAACATCTTTCTCCACTTTTTCCACTTTGGAAAGCCCTATTCTAAATCATCAGTGAAAACACACCGCTGTCAGATGTGAGGATGTTTTGGACTCTGTCTGTAAGGTGTTTATGTTAGTTACCCATGAAGAGCTTAGTAATTAGATAGAAAAGGCGACATGCTTGGAAAACAATGTTCTAAAATATGTATGTGGGCTGCTGAATGGGGCTGTGGAAAGCTGCTACCCTAGTGTTGAATTTAATTGTGTTAACATTATTCGTTTCATTAATGAATGGAAAAAATGTGGGTTCGGTTACAGGAACAGTATTCCAGTTTACCTTGAATATGCCACTGTAAGAGTTTAGAAGTTACTATAGAGTTCAGTGTCCTTGCTCTATACATGAAGATGTGTCACTGAGTTTGGATAGTGACTTTTCTGGAATTACTGTTTTTCTCTAACAAGAAATTCTGTTGGATGCTGGTAAAGCAAGTTGCTTGGTTAGATTCTTGAAAGGATTCGACATTTTTTATTAATAAGAAAAACATTTGCAATTCTGCTTGCTAGTGGAGGATAAAAATGAGTTTGTTTTCTTGCTCATTATACTCCAGGGTCTGGAGAGAATCTCACCAGGTCGAAGAGGCAGTCTTCTCTGTAGGTTCCTTTATTGAGTGGCTAATCAAATGCATTATGGGATCTTTCATCTTTTCTGAAGCCTCTGCTACTTACCACTGTGCAAAAAGCCCTGGGCATATGATTGGCCTGTCCAGGCAAAATGTTTGATTTTCCTTGCAAGCAGCTTTCTAGATTTTATACTAGTTTACATCTTCAAGTGGACAATAAAAGCAAAGATGTCAGGTAGATTTGGACAATTATTTTTACTCAGCCTAAAAGGAATGATATTAAAGCAGTCTTTTTAGTAGCTATCAGAATTGATTTTGCTGATTGTCAGAAGTGAGATGGTTTTCCTTTGCCCTGTAAGTAGATTTATTTTTCTGTGGATACATCATAGCATAGCATATTATCATGCTCTTTAAACATCACACATACCACAGTGTGGATTGTTTTTGTCATAATTTTCTTGTTTTAAATTTTATTTGAAATGTGGAAATGTGTTCTGTTTTGTTTTTAAATTTTAAATGCCAATCGGTTGGGAACCTCAATTTTGCTCTGACTTGCTCTTCCATGGCCAGAGTTTATTGCCTGCTGCCTATAAAAGCCTCTTTCCAAACTGAAGTTTCAGTGTTTATTGAATAAATGTCAGCTCAGTAACAGAAAAACTGTAAAGAACTCAGGGTATACATTTAATAACACATTTCCCTTAATGTCATGCAAGGTCTTTTTGTTTCCTTCGTAACTATTACCATGATCTCTAATGATAGTTTGTCTTATTTGCCTACTTATTTATTATCCATCTGCCCAAATTTGAATATCACCTTTATGAAGAGTAGATCGTGTGTTTTCTCATTCCCCGATGTAGACTTAGTATCTAAAAGGCATTTAATAAGTATGGTTGGAAATTTTAAAAAACAAACACACGCACAAGCCAATGAGTACGTGTTTTGACAGTTTACAGATGTAGTATAACTGTAATGTAACTGCCATTGCTCTAGCTATTATGGGATAAATCATTATGCAATAGATACATGTCCTTCAGAAGAACTTTCAGATAACTCAACTATGACAAACACACATTAATAACTAAATCCTACACATCAGGTTGAAAATTCTCTTAGTGTTCACATGAATGACAAAGCCATATTAACTTCCATGTCAGTCACGCCTTCAAATGGCTTTATCCCCAGTGGACATCTGACTGCAAAGTATGGGAGGCCCCAAGTGAAAGCCACACAGCTGATCCTACTCAACCTGTAGAACTGTGAGTGGTAATAATAAATTATTGTTTCCGGCCATTATGTTTTGGGATAGTTGGCTTGTGCAATATGGGAAAACAAAAATTTGGCAATATAGACTTCACCTATTGATATTACGTTATTCTCCTTTTCTAAGCAGCGCATCTTTATTTGAGGTGATTGTGTGTATTAGACATACTCTGATTATATAAAAACATAATGATGAGTTATACCTGAAGAAGTCATGTTACTAGGAAAAAGAAAAGATTTGTGAGGGTCACAGTGGGCTAGTGTGTTGGCAAGAAAGCAAAGTTGAATTCAGATTTTGTCTCCAACTACTTATGGTTCATGTGAGTCTTAAGAAACCCTGCCTCTTCTGATATGGTTGCTTGAGTTTACATTACTCCCTGTTTTCTGAGCTTCCATACCACAATTGCATCAGATTTCTTATAGAAATAAATATATTTTGAGTAATAACTTATTAGAGGGCATGGCAAAAATCCTTTAGAACTGTTAGAATATTCAAAAAGTTGAGCCAGTAATCTCATAGATCTTGAGAGGAGGAAAGTCAAAAAAATCTGGAAAGACCCATTTGAAATTCTGCGTCCCTTTTTTTTTTTAGATATAATTTCAATATACTAAGTCTTTTTTGTCTTTTAAGGTATCTACCTTAGTGCCTTAATTTGAGACCGAAATTAGGGGACCACTGTTAATGTTTAATACCAAATGTCTGCTGCTCTGTTGAGTTTAAACAAGTAAAACTTGTATTTTACTAGGAAATATCAAGTAGTTCTTATTCTTGGAGTGGCCAAGACTATTTAATGATCACACATCCATCACTTAAATGTGCACAGCTTCATTGTTTTGTGCATTTGATCCTGTCTTCCCCTTCATCCCTCTGTGTCTTCTTCTTTTCATATATATGCCACCTGTGTGACTTGGCTTTGAAAATATCCCTTGAAAACATCTTATCTATGGGAGTTTTAGGGGTTGACTTAAGGAAGCTGAAGTGGCTTTTACTGTTCAGATGTTCTGCAGAGTCCTGGAAAGAGGTGTACTTATTGGTAAAAATTTGTGAGAAATTGAATGTGATAGGACTTGGAGAGTAAATTATGTATTGCTCTTCTATTTATTTGTCTTTCTGTCCGTCTGTTCACTCGTGCATTCACCCATTCATTGAAAAGTTAATGATTATGTTGTCAAAAGCTAATTGCAGAATGAATGAAGGCTTTGGGAGATATTATATAAATAGACCCCTTAGCTGCTTGATTTGTTCAACTGAAAAATGGATTATTTTCTTACCTAAAAAATAGCTGCCATCATATTTCATGAGATGATTGTCATTTATGAAGCACTATAAATGAAGAAAGATGACATATTAATAAAGTTGCTCTTCAGTATTTTCAAATGATATCCAAATTCCCTCTCCTTGACCCTATATGTCTCCAACATTAGAAAAACAATTATTTCCCATATTTTTTTCTCAACTTTTTGTTGGGTGACTTTGAAGAAATAAAAGTAGTGGGAACTGAAGACTGCTGGTTGTGCTTATCCAAGTCACACCATATTCTACTCATTTTTTAAAAAGGAAAAAGTACTCCATTCTATGAGCACGGCTTCCTGAGACCTCAGTGAATAGAGAGGAAGCAGAGGTTTCTGAGCAAATTTATGCTCAGAGGGGACCAAGAGGGTGAAGAGTTCTATGCAGGCAGAATTTTGCAAATAATAGAAACAAAACAAATTACATTTTAGAAAAGAATGACAGCTGCTTACTGCTCATGTTCCCATAATTATTAAATAATGCAGTTCAGTTGCTTCTAAAATTCATTTTTATGAGCTCCAGCATAGGAATTGTTTCTTGGCATATAAGCACTTAAGGAAAACATTTTGGTTGAGATCATCCATAAGCAAACACAATTAACTAATATACTAATTGCACAATTTGTATGAGAGGGTAATGTGTTAAGAAATATTTGATTTTTGATTCATAGTCAGCCAGGAAGAAAGTCATTTGGCAAAACTAAATGTCTCCTCAACTTATGGTAGAATTTCTGCATGACTTAAAAAGGAAAATAATATTCAAATTGAACCATATACCGAAACCAGAGGAGAGTTGAACAATATTCGCTTCTGTCTTGCCTTGTGTTATTCCAAACAAACTTCTGCATCCCCGAGCTCCTCCCCTGACAGCAGAAATTTCCCACCAGACCTATAAACCCACCTGTTGCTATGTTACCGCTCTTCTGACTTCTTCTGCCAGAAGGATTGAACATTGTTAGTGACATATTAGAATAATCAGCAACCCCAAATGAATGCCTTCTCTTCTCGTAGAATTCCCTGTGAAGGCTTCAGTCCCTGCACATTCCCTAAGTTCTTTCTTAGACCTTTACATTGGCAATGCCCCATTATGAGAGCCAATGTGCAGAAGATGGAGATTTCTAGATCTTATTTATACCTTCTTTATTACCTGTATTGTATGTATTACCTGTATTGTATTACCTGTATTATATATATAATATATATTTTATATATATATGTATGTGTGTGTGTGTGTGTATATATATATATATATATATATAGAGAGAGAGAGAGAGAGAGAGAGAGAGAGAGAGAGAGAGAGAAAGAGAAAGAGAGGGAGAGGGAGAGAGAGAGATTTATCCTGAAGGATTGGTTCAGGTGATAATGGAGGCTGAGAAATCCTATGATCTGATATCTGCAAGATGGAAGCCTAGGAAAGCCAGTCGTTCTAATGAAGCCCAGAAAGCTGGAGAACCAGGAGAACCAAGGGTGTAAGTCCCAGTCTGAATCTGAAGACAGGAGAAACAGGAGCAACAGTGCCCAAGGAGAAGAGAAGATGGATGTCTCAGCTCTACCAGAGAAAGCAAATTCACTCTTCCTCTGACTTTTTGTTGTATTCCGGCCCTCAACAGATCAGATGATGCCCACCCACATTGTGTGGACAGTTTTCTTTTACTAGTTCTATCTATTCAAATGCTAGTCCCTTCTGGAAGCACGTGCACAGACATATCCAGAAATAGTATTTACTAGCTATCTGGGCACTCCTTAACCCAGTCAAGTAACACATAAAATTAACCATCACGCCCTCTCAAAACACATTGATTTATGAATTATTGAGTCTTTTTATTATGAACTTTAAAGATTATAAAGATATAATAATAATGCAGCACAAGTGGCTTGTAATTTCACTAGGAAGATAAAACACATATATAACCAAAGATGACTAATATGAAGAGTGGTGGATGCATGAGCAGAAAAACACTGGGCTTTCGTTGAAAAGAATGTTCAACAGAATGCCCAGGGATCTTAGAATTTGCTTTAGAATCAGATACTGGACAAATTTAGGTGTTCTCTTTGCATTTCTTCCCCAATTACATAGCCAACGCTCAGAGAAGTGGCTTCAACTTGATGCATGGATTTTCTCCTACCCATCTGGTTTGGCCAACTTCCCTTAGATTGATAATCTTGAACATTAATGAGCTTTTGCTGTGTAGCAAACCACACCTTGCTCACCTCTCCAGCCTCAATTCTTCCCATTTTTCTCATCTCCCACCTCATTTTTCTCATCTCCCACCTCACCTTTTGTAACCTGTATTCTCCAGCTATATTGACTTTCTTAAGTGCCTTTAACAGTCCAGTCTCTCTATGATTATTTTATACTTTTACCAAGATGGAACATATCCTCTTCATCCCCGACTTGCCCTTTGGCTAGTCAGCTTGTATTAGGGGCTCAGTTTAAATGTTATTTTCTCAAGAAAGTGCTCTTAGCCTTCCTGCACTTCCCCCTGACTGGGTTCCATGTTCCCACAGTATCCTGACAAACTGTGTTAATGATGCCTAACATGTATTGCCAAAGGGCAAGCAGGGGATGGAGAGGATATGTTCCATCTTGGTAAAGGTGTGGACCAACCATAGTGGGCTGTTTCCAGCAGTACACTGGATCCACCTGTAACTAATGAACAGTTTTTTTGCAATTGCTTGTCTGTTGCGTGGACTAGACTTCAAGGACCTAACAATAGGGACAGTGTCATGGCCAGTATGGTGACTGGAATGTACTAAGTGAGAAGGAGAAATGACAATAGAGATGGAGGCAATGATTTCAGACCTAGATTTCTGAAGCCTGACTCAGCTTTTTGAACTGAGGTACTTGAGATTGGTGTGAACCCTGGCAGCTCCAGGGAGCTATACATACAAAAGATAAGCTTGTTCTTGGTGCCTCAGAAATGCCTGCTAAGTTTTAGAAGCATAAAACATGGTTTAGCACCAAGGCCAGGTAATATAGTGGAAACCAGGTCTCTAAACACTAATATGAGGCTTGTAAAGATTCCTTAAAGGTGACACAAGATGTGTTTGTTGGTTTATTGGTTTTTATTTTGTTCAATGATTTTAAGGCTGGAAGTTTCTAATGTAAGATGGGTCAGGTTTGGAAAGATTCAAAGAGGGTCACAAAATGTACAAATGAGAAATGCCACCCACTTAACTGAATCTAAAGGCCATCTAGTTATACTTCAGCTGCTGTGCTTTGATTTCTTAATCCTCAATTATGAGTAGAATTTTGGAACTGGATTTATTCTGCTTTCCTCTCTATAAGCATATCTTGTACATCACAGCCGTCTTCTCCCAACCTCCACTGTTTTCTGATGTTCCCTTGGCATTACGTCAGGCGCTATTAACAGTTCTAACTGAGAAATGATCTTATGTCAAGACTGTATCATAGTAGATGGGGACCATGGTTCTAGCAGAGTTGGGATAGTGGTATAACTGTGTGGAGTAAAAAGCATGATTCACAGGAGACCAAAACGTTTGACCAGTGTGCCAAAAGGCCGTTGCATGCTGTTTCCTCCTTGTGCACCACCTCCCCAGGCTCCATTTCCCAGTTCCAGCCCATGACCTCAAATGTAAAATAATTCAGGTCATTCCAGCTAACCTTACAAATGATCAATTGCCCTTTCAAGTTTGCCTAATCTATCTCTCCAAACAATGAAGAAAATCATCCTCTCCTTATTTTATGATGATCTCCTTTTTTAAAGAAACCTAAAATTTTCTTCCCTAAACTGTAAGGAAGGCCGTTGCCCCTATATAGGTGCTGCCATCAACAGCAGCATGATCATAACAGCAACCAATTGTTATGTACTTTATCTTCTTTAATCTTAATAGCAGTTATCTGTGTTCAAACTACAGATGAGGTTTTAAGAATTGAGGTGACTTGACACTCAAGTCATATAGCTGGAAAGTAGCAGAGGTGGAATTCAAATTCTCCTCTGCCCGATTATCTTTAGCTCGCATCCTTATCTGCTCTGCTGAATTTGGTTTACTGAAATGTATTGCGCTTCCGTGGGATTTCTGGATAATCCACAGACTGAATAATCATCCTCTGAATAATTGCACAGAGCATCTGTTTTATCTGGGGGCAATTGTGTATGTGTGTGTGTGTGTGTGTGTGTGTGTGTGTGTATGTGATAACTAAGGTTACTAAGGATTTGAAGTCCATCAAATTGACTCGTTAAGTATGGTAATAAACATCTTAGGCCTTAACTACCTTGATTTATATTTCCAAGAATCTGTAAAGGCACCTGCAGTCTTGGAGGCACAGAATCTCTACTTCATATACCTCAAAAAGAACCCATCAACTGTGGCCTCCCTCACACATGTCAAATGTTCATTTTTAAAAGGTGATCTTGAGAAGGAAAGGTTAAAGAAGGTCTCCAAAAAAAAAAAAAAAACATGCAAGAGGGAGTGAAACTATTGTCTGAAACTGCGAAGGGAAGAATGGAGTCTTGGGTAGTTCCCAAGTACTGAGAAGCAGATTTTGGACACCTTGGAAGGCATGACTTAATCAGAAATGGAGCAGGACTAACCATGGCGGGCTGTTTCCAGTGGTACCCTGGATCCACCTTCTATAAGTCATGAACATTGATTGTTACACATTTAGAAATTTGCAGTTGTGGTAGTTTAAAACTAGCCATGATGTGAGTATTTACACTGTGGAAATTGGGAAACACTAACACATAAGGGCTGTTTTTTAAAGCAGGGGTCCCCAGGTCCTGGGCTGCGGACCAGTACTGGTACTGGCTTGTTAGGAACCAGGCTGCACAGCAGGAGGTGAGTGGTGGGTGGGCATGACCGCCTAAACTCCGCCTCCTGTCAGATCAGCAGCGCCTCTAGATTCTCAAAGGAGCACGAACCCTATTGTGAACTGCGCATGTGAGGGATCTAGGTTGCATCCTCCTTATGAGAATCTAAGCAATGCCCAGTGATCTGAGGTGGAACAGTTTCATCCTGAAACCACCCCACATCTGTGGAAAAATTGTCTTCCATGAAACCAGTTCCTGGTGTCAAAAAGGTTGGGGACCGCTATTTTAAAGAACTGATTTACCAGCACTTTATTGCCTATTTCATAAAGAAGTCAACTTCCCGTTGCTGAAAATTTTCAAATATAAACTTGGTGTTTCCAGAAAGATGTGATGCAATAAATGGAATAAGGGAAAATTAGGTCTCTAAGGTCTTAAACAACTATATTCCACTTTATCACTTGAATGTACTCATCAGAGTGCTAAGGCCAGAGTGATTTCTGTTATTTGAGTTTCTTTACAGGAACCTTTCTCCAATATCCATGCCTTATCTACTCCTTATCTACCCTTATCTGAATTTGCTTGTTTTTGACCCTGCTCTAAGCCCTTTCTGTTTTAGTTTTAACACAAGAGTTACATAGTCCAATGCTCTGGTGTCAGACTGCTTGGGTTTGAATTCTGATTTCACATTGGCCAGCTGTTTGAATTCTGGAAGGTTACCTAGGCTGATTAAGTCTCTTTTTCTTTATCTGTTGAAAGCAAATGACAATAGTACCTCTTGCAAATAGTTGTTCTAAATTTTAAATAGTGGTAATCCAGATAAAGTTCTTAGTAAAATGCTTGACCATGGTAAGGACCTAGTAAACGGTAGTTATATTTTCATTTAAGGAATATCAATTCTTTTTTTTTGTTTAAACTTCTAACCACTCCTGAACTCCAAGTTTTACACATAATTTCAAGTATATGTACCCTTTACCTAGTTGACTAGATATGTGTCTTCATTTGTCTGTAAAGCAGGTTTTTGTATATTTAATTTTATTTTCTTGTTAATGTTGTATAGTCGAAGATGAAGTCTTACTAAGCCACTGTATCAATAATAATGAACAACAGATGTTTTCATCGTTAGCAGGTTTTTGACAGCATTTAAATTAGCAGTTCATTGGAGACCCTCAGAACTTAGAGAAATTTTAAAAATATGATACTAAAAGGCGCCCCCCTCCCCCAACAAACCCCGCCAGCACCTCCCACCTCAGTCTTTAAAAAAATGATGATGAGAACATAACAAAGGTGTTTATTTGGGGTAGAGACTATCTTTCATTGAAGTGTAAGATGTTTATGAAGACCCAAGAGAAATGGACACACCCAGAGTGGTTTAAAAGCAGAATAGCTCGTAACCCTGGTGCGGAAAAGGCCATTTCTTGAACTCACAGGACAATGTCTTTAAAATTTCATTCCTAAAAAGGTACAAGCTCATATGGATAAGAAAGTGGGGAACTTTGTGGTAATGGTTGTTTCTTCAGGATATTTTCCGTTTTATGTGTCCAGTGTCATTTCTAAATACTTAATAGAACCATCACTGAAATACAGTGCATTATTCAGAATTGAAAGTACCTACATTTACTATAAATATTTATCTTGCATATACTGTGCACATATGTGGTTTTCAATAGCTTCAAATATGCTGGAAATTTCTGACCGGCCCCTTTGGTGAACACCAGGCTGCGGGCTGCATGTGTGGTAACAATTCCAGACACTCTTCTTTAGGTCCAGCTCTGGCAGAGACCTTCTCACATGGTTGATGATGTATGAGGGAATCACGGCTAATATGTGTTCCTTTTGCCTCTGGGTGCTGCTGTAACATAGATTCCTGGCAAGTAAACAGGGCCTAGTTTGAAGACCATTTCAACTACGTGGTTAAGGAAATGAACTCATTTTCATCTCTGGTCAGTGTTGGGTGACATCAGTATTTCCCATAGCCTTTGGCCTCTGGATTCTTGAGGTACAGGAAACAACTACGTTAGAAACACATTTGGAAGCCTGGGCCACTTAAAATGTATTAAAAGTCAGAGATCCACATTCAGGGTTTAGGGTTCTAATTTAAATGCCCTCTGACCTTATTACTAACATTTGCAAAAGACAACCTAGGCTTTAACATTCCTTTTTGTCTTCTGTATTTTAGTGGCTTGCTATGTTAGCTTATCCAAATGAAAGCATCAGTTGGATATTTCTTCTCCGTCACCTCCTACCATGGTGATGTATATAAAGAAAACAAGCAAAAAGGTGGTACAAGAATATTTAATGGTAAAGTCAGATTCAGTAGAAGCAGAGGTGGAAGAAAGGAACCTAGTTGCTTCACTTTTAACACCCATGTTTTCCGTAGATGGCTGGTTTTCTTTAGTTTTCATAATTACAATTTCAGGCAGCATCCCTCCACTCCAGGCTGGTTATCCCATTTGTGGGTTACCCATTTCCTGTGCATTTCCTTCCTCCGGCCCACCTCTTGGCCACATTAACATGACTTCATGTCACAATCGATACCGCAGGTGGCCACAGCAGGTTTTGAAAGGAGAATGGAATAAAAACCTGTCAAGGTTGCTTTGTGTTAAATTAAAATATTTGATGAGGAAAGGCCCAAACTCTTGGCCAGAATGAGGCTTCTGACAAATGGAGGCATTTCAGAAATCTACACCATTTTTTTAATCAATCTTTGTTAACTAAGTGTGAGCTGGCTGTGTATCTTGGAAGAGGTCAGAGCAGTACACGTACTGGAAATAAAGTTGAGAATATACTCTCATTTATGGGATATAATTAGCCAATATTTTTGAAATCCTAGGTCAGACTTAGTTTATTGCATGGTCTTCTAGGGGCTTACAGTCAGGGAGACAAAATTCACACCCAGGATTCAACAGTCAACAACAGTTGGGCAGAATTCACTGAGTCGGTGTTGGATTGCATAGAACAGAGAGAGTGGGGGAGAGAAAGTGTGTGTGGGATGGGGAAGAGGGGGTGGGGTGTATTTTAAGTTCAGAGAAGGGAAAAACACAAGTAGGCTGAAAAAGGCTATGTGTTAAGAGGTAGGTCCACAGCTGGGGCCCAAAATCTGAAGGCACGAGAGAGAGAGAATTCGGATTAGTAGAGTAGAATAGTAGAGTGTGTGTGTTCAGGGCCTCAAGTGCCAGAAAGAAGTCAGGAAGGTGGGGAAAAGATAAAATGTTCATACAAAATTAGAAGCCCCTATTCTGTAGGAAATCAATGTTGTCTGTCATGAAAACATGGGTGCATCCTTTCTTAGAATGAATCCTTGAAACTACTCCAGTGTATTTATAACACTCAACAAAAGGCAGTCTCATTTGGGGAATACATTAATTAACAAATTTATTTTGGAGGCATTGGAAACACCTGTAAGGGATGAGGTTTGGAAAGGAGCTTCCGCTTAGGATGTAGTTGGAATAAAAGCTGAGTTGTGGCCTACAACGCCCTGAATGATCTGACATGCCTCCGCTTCTAACTTTCTGCCTCTGTGCCATTCTCTCCCTCTTCGCTAAGCTCCAGCAATACCCATCCTCTGATATGCTGAACTCTTTCCTGCCTTACCATCTTTGCATGTGCTGTGTCCTCTACCAGGACACTTGTCCCTAGGCTCTTGGGCAGACCAACTCCTTCTCACATTTCACATTTGCAGAGACTGGAATGTTTTTTCTGACCATCTCATCTAAAGTGGTGTACTCAGATTCCTCAGCATTCACCATCATATCACAGTGTTTAAAATACAAGGAGCCTTTAAAACACAGGGAGCTCTCTGAATAGTCTTGTTTATTTGGTGGTTTATCTTCTGTGTCTCGCCTTTAGGACAGGGACCTCCTCTGCCTTGTGCACAGCCACATCCTAGCATATAAATTCAAACCAGCTAACTGAGGAACATATGCTTCATAATTTCTTAGTTATAGTAGGTACTCAGTGAAGTGTGTGTTAAGTGAATCCATAGCAGTGAAGTCCCCATTGTGTTTAGGTCATAGTAAGCTTCTATTCTCCTCCATTCCCGATATGCTGAAGTGTTTGTTACAAAGGAGGAAGAAAGTAATGAATGAGGAAAGATCTGGGGTGGCTCGTGTTGCTATGGAATTATATAGCAGCACAGCTCTTCTCTTTTGTTCCTGTCCCGAATCTTAAGAACCTAGAAAACAACATCACACAGAGGGATATTTCAAAGAGATGGACTTTAAAGGAACAATTGTGTGGGTTAGATGAATGCTCGTAAATTATGTCAGGAAAAGCTGCTGCCTTAATTTGTTTTTCAGTATGTTTGTATGTTGTAGCCATTGCAGAATGAAATTACTATACATAATGAGCTCAGGTTCCATGTTTTACAGCCTGCCCCTCGAAGCCTTCACACACATTGTCCTGTGTAGGGCACCTTTCTGGACTTGGCACTATTCTTCTTTTCCTTCTTGAAGGAATAGTGCTGGATGAATTTGTCTGCTGCCTACAAATTATGGTACAATAGCCATTGTTAATTTAGTGAAAGAAATGTGGACAACCTGTTATTTTTTCTTGCCCATGGGTTTTTCACAGGAGCGCATATCTGGCTACTGTACAGAAGCTGCCTAAGTGGTTCCATTTGTAGCTGGATTGGCTTCTAGGCGCTTGGTTAAGAAATTATAAAGTATATGTTCTTCAGTGACATGTTTTGGATTTATAAATGAAATACTATGATGCCTATTTGTATGTCATTAAAACACGTTAACAATCAAATGATACATCCATTTTTCTGCTGTTGAGATACACTTTATTTATTTTATGCTTTTCCAAAAGACTTAACGGTATCAAAACAGGTCAGAGCTGGTGGCGGAGAGATTTCTGTTTCACTTGCTTTTCCCACATCTTTCTTTCCTATCTTTCTCTGTTCATGCTGGAGATCTGTGTTTCTACACTAGTAGACAATGTGCCAAATTACTGTTAATTTAATGCATTATCTTAAGAAGTAGAGCCAGACACAATGGCTCACGCTTATAATCCTAGCACTTTGGGAGGCTGAGGTGGGAGGATCGCTTGAGGCCAGGAGTTTAAGACCAGCCTCGGCAACGAAGCAAGACCTTGTGTCTGCCCAAAATTTAAAAGTTAGCTGGGCACGGTGGTGTGCATTTGTAGTCTCAGCTACTCAGGAGGCTGAGGCGAGAGGATCCCGTAAGCCCAGGAGTTTGAGGTTACGGTAAGCTCATCACACTACTACACTCCAGCCTGGGCAGTAGAGCAAAAAAGAAAAATAAATAAATAAATAAATAGGTAATTCTTCAATTTCCTCACTATTTAGTAATCTTGCAGCATGCTCTTCTTATTTCAGCACTGCAGTGACAATATGCATCCCTGCCAGTCTGACATGAATATCGAAGGAGCCTGGAAGAGAGGCTACACGGGAAAGAACATTGTGGTCACTATTCTGGATGACGGAATTGAGAGAACCCATCCAGATCTGATGCAAAACTACGTGAGTGTATGCTGTGCTTGGAAGGTCTTTCCTTCTGGGAAACAGGGAAACTCATGTTAGGATTATCAGTAAGGTGGATAGCTACTGAAAAATGTAGCAACATACAATAGGGTATTGTGTTTTGTTTTTCTCTGGTAAAAGATGAGTTCTTTGAATACAGGAAGCATGAAATAACCCTTTCCACTTTCCAGTGACTTTGATGTTCTGACTTACAAAAAGAAAGCAATAAGGTAGCAGAAACCTCACCACCAACACCATCTGCTACCAGCAACATTCGCTGTTCTCAACACTTTATCCAACCAGCCAGGCAATACTCTTTGTTTCTTTTATGGAGAAAAATGTACTTCAAACTTTTCTCCAGTTATCTGCTGGTCTTCTTTCTCTCTCTGCCTCTTCTTTTTTTTTTTTTAAAGGATAGTAATGATCAGCCTCCCAGTGGTCTGTAGGAATCAATTCCTTTCTTAAGAAGCAGCCACAAATTCATTTAGTTCTCATTTGAACAAAATGGTTGAGTTGCTGCATCCAAGTGCACACAGACAAACTGTGTCTCTTTACAGAATAGAATTTTAAAGCTAAAAAGGAACTTCAGGTTACTCTCCTCATTTGATAGGAGAATAAATTGTAGCCTGAAGACAGAAGGGAGTTATCCATGGTCAGATAGAAGAACAGAAACTATGGCTGTCTGTGCCCCAGCAGAGATAACTTTCTTGTCACACGCAAAGAGGGTTTTACAGCATGCTGCTCTTCCCCACTTCATATGAATGTATTTGACTAAATACAAATAGCATTCATGTAATTGGGAGTGCAGTCTTTCATCTTTTTCATTTTTCTCCTCTTGAGAAAAAATTCTCTAGAGTTATCTGTGCAATTAGCGTGATTGGCGTCCTCTTGGTTCTTCTTTATGTTGGACCTGGTGGGGAGTAGAGAAAGCACATTGGGTAACATGTCAAAGACTTGGGTTCCTTCCAATCTGGATTTGTTTAATCACTTTTAAAGGCAAACAAGCAGATCCAACTTTGGTTTTGGCGATACTGTTTCTTCAATATTGAAATCTTGGCATAGGAAAACTTTGTTTATCATTTTGGTTGGTCCTCTGTTTCGAGCCTCTTTTTCCTTACCAGTAAAATTAGTAAGATACATTAGATACACTCTGAAGCCTTCGTGCTCTAAAGGACACTAAGCAGGTCTGTAGAGCCTCTTTTGCACAGGAAGCAGGAACTTACCACCTGTATATACAATATATGTTTTGCTTGATTTCCCTAAACATTTCAGGCTTTATGTTCTAAAAGTTATTTTCAGAAAGAAGAGCCTTTGATAAAGACAGAAAATCAAGATAGTGTTTACTTTCACTAACATTGAAATTAGGAATAATAATAAAGTATAAGAACATTCAGGCTAGGTGCACTGGCTCATGCCTGTAATTCTAGCATTTTGGGAGGCTGCGGCAGGAGGATTGCTTGAGCTCAGTAGTTTGAGGCCCGCCTGGAAAACAGCGAGACCTTACCTCTAATAAAAGTAAAAAAAATGAGGAGAAAGAAAGAGAGAGACCAAGCCAGTCAACAGACCACCAGAACTGAAAATAAGCCAGATTATACTCCAGAGAAGGGGTCCCAATAACACCACATTATTCCAGGCTAGAAGGTGGAAGCAGCCCATTTTTCATTTGATAGTAAGATATGTTTCTTATAGCCAACTAACCTAAATAGAAAGAAACTTCTGCCAAATTATTCTAGTGACCTTATACACTTGTGGTCTTAATCTCTTGTATTCCCTCTGAGCACTTCTTTTCCCTCCTTATATTCTTGTATCTTTCTAAAAGTTAAAAAAAAAATAGCTGGGCGTGGTGGCACCTGCCTATAGTCTCACCTCCTCAGGAGCTGAGGCAGGAAGATTGCTTGAGCATAGGAGATCAAGGGTGCAGTGAGCCCAGCCATGATCACGCCTCTGCGCTCCAGCCTGGGTGACAGAGGAAGACCTTATTTCAATTAATCAATCAATCAAAGAAAATTCAAAGCATGTTAAATTAGGCTGGCTATAGTGACATAAATTTGATAAATGGTAACAGTCTAGTAATTTTTTTTTCAGTATTGCAGATATTTTTCACAATCATTTTTAAAAGCAAACAAGCAAATCCAACTTTGGTTTTGGAGATACTATTTCCTTATTTTGAAATCTTAATGTAGGAAAACTGTTCATCATTTTGGTTGGTCCAAAAGCCAATGGGTATTAGTAGAAGGCCTGAATCATGGACTCCTTTATAGTAGATACAGATACAATATCCAGTTTGTATCTAAGGCGAGGGTTGTCTAATAGCGGTCCCAAGATACCTGACATAATAAAGATCTGAGATTGATTGTTAATTGGCTTGCCAATGATACGTGAATGATTTTTGTCTTCTGAAATCTATATTATGATAAGGAAGTTGCAAGCTCAAGAAATCAAGTAAGGAGTAGGGAGAGAGTCTGTGGAGAATAAATCACTTTGTGCCTAGGTAGTCAAGGAGAGAAAAGGTAGTAATGAGGATGTCTTTGAAAGATACACATTTCATGAACTGGGTCATTCTAGGTATGAGGGGGAAAAGTGCTGGCAAGAATGAACCAGGCAATTCTTTAGTCTGTGTAGAGTTCTTCTTCACCTTATGGGGGAAAAATACAGCACTAATTATCACTGAATGAGCACTCCCTCCCTAAGGCCTGACACCACTGAACCGTGAGCGTATTAGTTAACCTAATTACTTTCTGGCAGAAATGTATTTAAAAATTCATGAGCCTGTGGGTCAATGGCTAATTAATGAATGTCCATTTCCTTTCCCTTGCTCTCTCCTCTGTGGCTATAGGATGCTCTGGCAAGTTGCGACGTGAATGGGAATGACTTGGACCCAATGCCTCGTTATGATGCAAGCAACGAGAACAAGTAAGGCCCAAGTGAGGGGTGGCTGTCATGTGGCTGGCAAGGAGCTTTGTTTTCTGCTCATGCAGAGGGAAGTATTTTCTTCAAAATCCTTGATAACATATGTGTAAAGGTAAACTGAGGCTGGAGCCAAACCAGGAACGAAGACACAAGGCAAATGGCAGTGAGAATAGCCTTTTATTAGGGCTTGCGGGCGAGGTTCCTTGGTCCAAAGGCGTGGGGCAAGGAAGTCGTGCTGAGGGAGGAGGATAGGGGCTTCTTAATAGCCTGAGAGGTAGGAAAGCTGGTTGTGCAAACAGGGCCTGGGGGGTCTTGAAACTACTAGGGCAAGAGTTGAGTAAGGGTCATGAGGAAGGGGTCTTTGGAAACTGTCAACTGAAACTGCTGTTGACGAACTTGTGGAATGCAGGTGAGCTGCAGGTCATGGGGAGTGTGGTTGCCCAGCCGGAACTCTGACGCATGTAAGTCTGCGGGTGTGTACAAGGGTGAAGGGAGTCTTTAACAAAAGGCCTGCTACGCCGGGTAACGCCGCCATGTTAGGTCTAGATTCCTGCCTAACAATATAATTCTTAATTTGCTCCAAGATAAAGAAGTGTCTTTCCACTGAAGCCTCTAAGTAAGAAAAAAGGGATGCTCCATATAGAAAGAATGGTTGCAGAGAGAGCCCTGGGGAATGGCTCAGCATTTCCAAATCTTGAGACTGGAACTAAGAGATGACCCCTCACATGGTAATTGCCCTGTGACCCATTTGTTTAGGGCCAGAGGTGGTGAAGGGAGAGGCCAAGCGAAGTACCTCCCAAAAGAATTCTTTGTTCTGTTAAATTCAACACATGATTGAATACTGCATTTGAGGTCCCCACCTGAGAGTTTATTTTACTTCTCCTTTGCTCCTCTCTCCTCTGTAGTTATTGTGTTTTTCACTAATATACCTGAAATACCTGGAAGGATTATCGCCAATTGAAGAAGGCATTACCTTTCTTATGCTCCCCCCGCCCAGGCAAGAGGCACAGAAACCTGGTTAACCACAGTTACGCTTTCTGTTTACTGCTGTGGTTTTTAGTGAATGCAAATCAACATTCACATCCATTTGATAACAGAATATTTTAACATTCCGCAGGCAAGTAAGAGAGAATGGTTTTTCTTGCGTACATAATGACCCAGATTCCTTACATTATTAGTAGATATTTCTAATCTCTAAATCACATTAATTAACTTTTTTCCCTTTTGCTATGAAGCTCCTCAGGATAATGCTGTAATTTAGATACTTTCATGTGCATTTTTATTTACATGTTTTATTTACATTACATACACAGAAGTTGCAAAGAGAACTGTTTAGCCCATTTATTTTGTTATTTCTAATCTGCTTTTTTCTTCAGGGAAAAATTTCTCAACTAGGTTTATTTGATTAAGTCAGTAAGTTTAGATAAAACCATATGAGCTAGAAAATTGTCACTGTACTTATGTGGTTTTTCTTTACTGTCTGAAAAGAAAGCTTAACAAAATAACTGTAGAAACATGCTGCTCGTTGACATGAACAGCCGAGTAAATCTTCTAGATCAGATTCAGTGGTGAAAGCATTAATACACAAATTGCTATAGGTAGAATTTTTCAGAACTTCCAAGCAAACAGAGAGACCTATGTTAAACTGGATAGTTTTCTTTCAGATTTACTGTGACTGCCCGGTGGGTTCACCTTGTCCACAGCCTAGGCAGAGCCAATTTATCAAGACAGGGGAATTGCAATGGAGAAAGAGTAATTCACATAGATCTGCCTGTGCTGGAGACCAGAGTTTTATTATTACTCAAATCAGCCTCCACCAAGCATATGGGAATCTGAGTTTTTAAAGATAATTTGGTGGGTAGGGACTTAGGAAATGGGGAGTGCTGATTCGTCAGGTTGGAGATGGAATCACAGGGGGCTGAAGTGAGGTTTTCTTGCCATCTTCTGTTCCTGGGTGGGATGGCAGAAATGGTTGAGCCAGATTATCAGTCTGGGTGGTGTCAGCTGATCCATCAAGTGCAGGGTCTGCAAAATACCTCAAGCATTGATCTGAGGTTTTACAACAGTGATGTTATCCCCAGGAGCAATTTGGGGAGTTTCACACTGTCAGAGCCAGAGGCTGCATGACCCCTAAACTGTCATTTCTAGTCTTGTAGCTAAATTGTTAGTCCTGCAAAGGCAGACTGGTCCCCAGCCAAGAAGGGAGTCTTTTCAGGAGAGGGCTATTATCAGTTTTGTTTCAGGGTTAAACCATGAACTGAATTTCTTCCCAAATTTAGTTTGACCTACACCCAGGAATCAACAAGGACAGCTTAAAGGTTAGAAGCAAGATGGAGAAGTCGGTTGGGTCTGATCTCTTTCACTGTTCATAATTTTCTCAGTTATAATTTTTGCAAAGTTGATTCCAGTCCCTCCCTTTGGGTTTCATAGCACCTTATTCTTAAAGTGTGGCCTATGAAGATGGGAAAAGGCCACTGATTACTCTGACTTCTTCTTGCTGATAGGGGCATAGTGGGGTAAGTGTTGACCCCAAGGTGAGAGGAGTGGAACTGCTTTGCTGCTGTCTGAGCTATCTGACCGTACTCACGCAGGCCAGGCTGGGGTTCCAAGGTTTTCATGACAAAGATGTTAGTATCCTCGTCTATAATTTTAGTACAGCATTTAAGCAGACAGTGTACTATAAGGTAAACCATGAGTTTTAGGATAAGGAGTGCAATTCCCAGTTTTAAAAGTAAAGATTTGAAAGCATTAGTTTGGGGATTTAAAGTCCACCAAAAATTTAGGATTTAGTTTAAATTGAAGAAAATAAAATGAAATCTCAAAACAACTAACAACAGGTATACTGTAGTTTTGGGATCATAATTTTCTCTTTCCAGTCCTTATTTTTATTAAAACAAATCATGATAGGACTGATTTATTTGCAAATAAATTTAGTTTTTTTATGCTTGGCCTGATTATTTGCATAACGTGCAGCAAGAGTAATTATTTTTTACGTAGGCTTTTAAAATTGGCTTTGATGGAACTGTGTTCCATAAGGAATCTCACATAAGCATTTTTTAAAGCCAAGCCCAGCCATGGGTTTTTACCCTCCAGTACCTGTCAGTTGGGTAAATTTCTGTCCTCTTGAGGTCCCAAGGTAACTTAGGGCTCCTGGGCCTGTCAGAAAGTGACATTCTTTACTTACCACAGGTCAGGCACCCTGTAAAGGAACTATGTAGGCAAGGTTTGAGGCAAGTTTTCCTAAGGGGCTAGTATTGACTTTACAAGTCAAGTTTGATTCCTTAAAGGAAAGCATGCCATTCCAGTCAAAGCCTTGGTAAAATAACCAGTTTCTTCAACTGTGTCCTGTTCAAAAGAAAACATTCTTATTGCACTTATGCAAATAACTGTATTGCCATAAGTTAAGAATACTCACAAATAGTTTCTAAATTCTGGAGAAATTAGGTAGAGAGAATCAAATATGCTCTAAATTTTGTCCACAGGAGTATACTTTACTCAATTGTTAAAAGCTGGAAATAGCTCAAAAGAAAAGTGTTTTGTCTCTGAAAACAAAAGGATCAGCAACACTTTAAGAAAAAAAAAATCTAAAATATTTACTTTAGTTTTCTGTTAGTTCAGTCCATTTAGTTAACTCCTGTTCTGCTGGATATTCATAAACATTTTAGCTCTCTGTGAGAGTCCTGAAAGTTTTTTTTTCCTTTATTCTAATGTCATAATCTCCAAAGTTATCAGAAACTTGCATTCAAGAGCTCCTATTAAAGTTTTATAGCCGATTATAAAACCATCTTCTAAAGAGGACCAAATCAAGACAACAGTTATCTATGGATGACAAAAATATTTTAGGGAAGCCACAGTCAAAGACACAATTGACAAGGAAATTTGTTAGCTCTGTGACACACGATAATTCAACATAACAATTATAATTATTACTGATGACATGTATTGAGACATACCAGAATTATAGGAATCTTACACAATTTTGTAACACATACTAATAACAAATTTATATGAGTATAACCAAAAGAAAGTTAAAAACCATTTTATACTTAACAGTGTTCCCTGCATGATTTTAATACATTAAGTAAGCCGAATATGTGTTGTAGTCTGGATTATAATGTCTATATGTAAAGATAATTCTTTGAATATTTGCTTTGATGGCTTTTTATAGTCTATCCTTTTAAAACTGTTTTTTTTTTCTTTTTCCTAAGGATTTCTTTTAAACTTGGCCACTTCCCAAGACCCTTGTTCAAGAAGAATCATGACAGTCATGCTCATCTGGGGTATTCTAGTGTGTCCCGCTTTGACCCATCCTAAGCACTGGCCATGGTTCATTGAGTGCAGTGGGGGATTGATTGTTGGAGGACACAGACATTGTTCCAAATATGTGCTTAGGTTTGCCATCCTGACAGTGAAATACGGAATTTTCACAGGTATAACTCCCTACCTCTGTTTTATGGAAGTTAGCAGTGCCCTGAGGGTATAGATGTACCGTTAGCTCCTCTCAGTAGTTCTGCCTGATTTTTTTTTTTTCCTCAGCTGACCAAGAGCATGTAGTCAGGCATTTAGGATTAAAATACCCTCTTTGCTCATTAGACCGTAATAATGGATATGATCAGTGGATCTATCTTTAAGCATGGATCCACAGGTAAATAACTCTGTTTGGATAGCGGTCACCTAGAGTTAGGAAATGAGTAGCTTTGTAGTTTGGAGGAGTTGACTTTTAGCCTTGGCTCTCCTTGATTATCTTGTGGTCTTTTGAGCTAACAACTCTGAGCTTTCAGTACTTTCTAAAAAGTCTCTAGAATGGGCATAATAATACTTCCTTCTAGGTTGGGCACAGTGGCTCACACTTATATCCCAGTACTTTGGGATGCCAAGGCAGGAGGATCACTTGAGTCCAGGAGATTGAGACCAGCCTGGGCAACATAGGGAGACCCTGTTTCTACTAAATAAATAAATAGCCAGGTGTGATGGCACGCAGCAGTGGTCCCAGATACTTGGGAGGCTGAGGTGGAAGGATTGCTTGAGCCTAGGAGGTCAAGGTTGCAGTGAGCCAAGATTGGGCCACTGCACTCCAGCCTGGGTGACAGAGTGAGACCCTGTCTCATAAAATAATAATAATAATAAAATAAAATAAATACCTCTAAAGATTATCAATAAAATGTGTAAAATACCAAGTTCACCACATAATAGATACTACATAATTACAGCTGTTATTGTTGTAATCGTGTGTTCTATTCATATATCTAATTCTTGATAACTAGTTAAAAATTACAGTTATCTCGAAATATGTGTGCTTATGAACACTTCAAATTTAAATTAAGATTTAGGGTTTATTTCCAGGGTTAGAAGTTGAGACAGGTTTGTCTGCTTCCTTGGGGCTGGGAGTTGTGACTCTTCCGTCTACAGTAAGTCTTTTTATTTAATTCCATTTTCCCATCTCCCTTGGTAAAACGTGAGTCCTTGAATTTGATATAAAATAGTGAAGGTGAGGAATTTGTAATTATCATCAGAATAAGGAAGTTGAGGCATGTGCTATGCAAATGCCACCTCACTGTACAATCAGACCAGTAGACTTCAGAACATATTTGGAATTATGTCATACTTGCCTGCATTTGTTTATTCATTCAAGCAGTATTCATTAAGACACTGCTTGGCAAGTGGCTCTATGCTAAATACCTAGGGAATCAATGATGAAATAATATAGATTATTAATGGGCTGAATTGGGAGAAACTTTAGTAAGAAACTCTAACGCCTGAAAGGTTTTTAGTACTAATAGAGGATCTAGCCTCAAAACTATGCAAATTGTCTCTCTTAGACTTGCATGATTACATTTCTAGTGCCAAGGCTTTGGAGTGAAGGAAATCACCTCTGAAGTACAAAAGTTATAAAAATCCCTTTCTCGTCACTTTTACAAGTTCCCAAATGGTGGTATGTCAGATTTAAATAACTGATGCTAAAGAAATAGTGTGATTAGAGGAGACCATAAAAACCCATCCTTTGATTCAGCTTTGCCTCCATTCATTTTAGCTTGCCAAATAAAGCTGACTGCATTGTTCTAGGCTTAAAATAGAAAATGCCTCCCTACAAATGAAACAGTCTGCTACCATTTCATACTACTACTCCTATTTCCAGTAAAATGAATTATTGATGTCTGAGTTAGATCAGCCCTTCCCTAGGTTACTTCCTTTTAGAAGTTCTCTGCTTAAAAGTCATAGCAACATTTAGTAGGAGCTGAAACCACGGCATTATATTTTGAACAAGTGGTATATTTGGGTCCAGAGTCTAATTCCTTTTCAAAATAAACCAACCTCTGGGTTAAAGACTCATTTTCTAAAAGGAATAGATTTTTCATTTTGTGTCTTATCTCTGTTTCAAGAAAGATTTAACCAGGGTGAATGGAAGTAAATCTCTTCTGGTTCTTTAGTTTCTTTTCACACATCATTTCTGGTTTTACGAGTGTTGCCATGTTGCAGAAACCAAAGTGTGTCCTTCTCTTTCCCATTTCTGTAGACAAGGACTGTTGTAAGGAAATAGTGTTCCAAAGCAAAGCCAGTAGGTATACTCAGCATTTTCCACATATGGGGGAAATATGTTAACTTATTATAATATTACTAGAGAAAACACACACACACACACACACACACACAATAGGTCTGTGGCCTTAATAAGTACAAACATTTTTTCTTCATACCAAGGATTTGGCCAAATATGTTAAGATAAAGTTATACTATAGCTTAGTAGGTCAGACAAAACAAAGAAAATGACGGTCAGTATCGGAGACTGATTTGATTTTCGAGTATTTTCAAATTTTTTTTCTCTAATACTTTTGCAAAATAACAATATGCTACATAGTAGATACTTGATCAATGATTATCAAATGAATTTAGATAACATGGACTAGAAGTGTACATTACTAGAGACTTAATGTAGACCAAACATGCAATTGTGAAAAAAAAAACAAAATCTGACACTTTCCATATACAGCTGTCTTAGTTGAGGCTACTATAACAAAATAGACTGGGTAATGTATAAGTAATAGAAATGTAATGCTCAGTTCTGGAACCTGGGATCAAGGCACCAGCCATTTTGTTGTCTGCTGAGGGCTCGTTCCTCATGAAATGGTGCCTTCTTGCTGTGTCCTCACATGGTAGAAGGGGCAAACAAGCCCCTCAAGCCTCTTTAAAAGGGCACTAATCCCATTCCCTAGGGCTCCACCTTCATGACCTAGTCACCACCGCCCAAAGCACCACCTCTTAACACCAGCATGTTGGGGATTAGAGTTTAACACATGAATTTTGGAGGGACACAAACATTCAGATCATAGTAATAGCTGTAGATTTTCTATTCATGAAAGAACCTACAGCAAATGTTTTAGAAAATTCGTTTCTATACATACAGGTTCATGATACATTACACTGAAGTAAGTAACATCTTTGATCATCATGTAAGTTCTGGGAAGTGGCCTCCCGTGGAAAATTGCAGTGTGTAATAGGAAAAGACTTCTTTCAGACCAGAAGCCAGCCATCCGTTTCCCTTCATCTCAACAACTGTTAGTCAGTAAGTCCTGACAATTCACACCATTTAATTCCTCCTCTGTAGTAGCTCTCAAAAGCCTTAGACACAAACCCCCAGCCACCCACACTAGCCACTATATGTTTATTCCCCTTCTCTTACCTATATCCTTGTAAGAGTCCATTAAGTAATTTTCTTGTTTCTGGTTTTCCCCCATCCTGCTGTCTGAGTGATATTTCTGAACCAAAATAAGAACATTAAACTCCTTTAATATCTTGACATATGTTAAAAATATGAGACTCTTCAGGATCCATTCCCTTCCTTATTATTCTATTTTACTCTATCTATCCCCTCCTCCTCCTCCTCTTCTTCCTCCTCCTCCATTCCTCAGCCCCACAGGATTAGTGTCATTCCTCTAATGTGCTCCAACTGTTCATCCTTCCACCATCTACACTTGGAGAATTCCTTCTCTACCTCCAACGCATGTCACTTTCCTAGTGATGCCTTCTCTCACCCCCCATAGTATGAGCTGGTTATCCCTCCAATCAGTTTCACAGCACCTGTGAACTTATTATTTCTTTTATAAAACTTTTTAAAAATCATAGATGGGGGTCACATTTGTCAGAGTAGGAAAGAGAAAGGCAAGAACATATACTAAGTTGATTTTCAATTTAGTTTGGGATATAAAATGTCCATTTGTTCTTTCTTAGAATAATTACAAGAGTACTGACCTTGACTGGTTCATCTAGATGAATGAGCAAAATGTGTCCGAATTGAAGTTGCTGACCTATTAAATGGTGTTATATAAAGTGGGCCTTTGTGCTAGATATCTTTTTTTCTGACCTTCCATTTCTGCTCTGTATCCCAGAAGGCTGACTTTGAGAGACCACATTAATTGTCTGTCTTGCCCTCTGTCTTCCCATTGGGTTTGGGAAGTCCCTTGACTAAATTCAAGTCAATAAATTCAAGCCCCTTGAATAAATTCTTCTCAGGTTTCCTATTGTAAAAGAGCCCAGTGTTTCCTGATAGGCCCTTGACTGACATGAGTATGTTCTTTATCCTGGTATCTTTGGTAGAATAAAAGGAAAAATGTTTAAATACCACTGAGAATAAACTAAATTCATGGCAGTTGTCTAAATACCTGTTTATTCTTTAATGAAAGCCAAGTAAATATAGAAAATGATTAACCTCAAAGTCCTATATACCTGTTATCTGCAGTACAAATATTCATCTTTATAAAACAATGCATTAATTATTCCCAGGCTCATAATCACAATGATGCATTCTTCAGAACTGCTTATTTTTCTCTTTGCCAATTTTAGTATGTTCTCCGGATTTGGGAACTTCAGTTTTGATAAAGGGTCTGATTGATGTTATAGGTTCAAATGAAGTATGAGTGTAATTTATGCTAACTCAGTGTATTATTGACATGAATAATTGATAGTTGCTTGAATTTAAATTTCTTATTTAAAAAACAGACTTACAAATTCCTGGGGCCTCTAAAGCAGATGGAAATTGCAGTAAAGAGATAAATATCCTTTTTAAATAATAGATTAAGCATTTAAACAGGTTTTCCAGACAGGTGTATTTAATTAGCTTTCTCTTTTAATCTTCCCTTCTAACCTTCTCTTGCATCCTTATATTTTCTTTTTTCCTTATGTGTAGAAATCTGTAAGATGTGGAGACTGAGGCCCTTGAGAGGTCAACAATAGCAGTTTTTTGTTTATTTCATTACTAAACATTGGAGAAGACATCTAAGAACTTTCAGATCTCATCAGACAGTGAACACTCAGGTTAATTGCTGAACAAGGAGGAGAAAAAAAGCCCTTATTTTATTTTTTTTCGCTCCCTGTACAGCTACCAGAAGAGGAGCATTCTGAAAAAATAAATAAACCTCAAGCGTATAGATTATTCATTTTAACATTACCAAAATATTGTTTAGGTATTGGTTACCCTACTATTCATATCATACAGCTTCTGAGTTAAAGAACTAAAGTTAGAATTTTATTTTTGTAAGCTAAAAGAAAGGTTATAATTTTTATATTCTAGCAATTTAGTTAATTACAATGCAAGCTTTCTCTTCCAGTGTATTTAAGTATTTGTTTGTGTGTATGTGTGTTTAATACCAATGATAGGTATGCATTTTAACTATAATACTTAATAAAAGGTGAATAACATTGGGTCTGTAGACTATTTAAATAAAAGTGGAAAGGAAGAAAATACGTCCTTTAGATTACAACATATTTGATTCTCATAAAATACTTCACCAATGAAGGCAGGGTGATAGAGGAAAAAATATTCTGCTTTTAGAGAAGACCTAGGTACCAGCCCCAGCCTTTTTATTGACTATGTCTGTGACCTTGGAGAAGCATTCTTCTCAGAACCTTCCTCACCATATCAGTTTCTCCATGTTCTTGTTCCAATTAAACAACCAAAACACCTACAAATGTCTGGGGTTGCTATTTGACTCTATTTGAGTGCAATGTAAACAACTGCTAACAAAATTAGTACATCTCCATGTTGTCTCATTTACTACTCACAACAACCCACATTCGGAGCAAAAATCTAGAAAGGTTGAATAACGTGCCTCACATCGCTGAATGGCGGAATCGGAATTTTGAGCTTGTTTGTTCTCACACTGATTACCTGCATAACTAAATTAATCGGTGTTCAAGTAGATGAGTAGATGACAAATCAATTCTTGTGCGGAGCACAAGCTTCAGTAAGTTTACTATCAGCAGAGAACTAGAATCACCAGAATTTACAGCATTGTGTTCAGTAAGCACTTAATAACTTGGCTGTACCAGGTACTGGTACTCAGGTCCCTGTTTCTCCAGAGAGAAGGGATCGATCTGCATCGTTTCCTAATACCGTGTGTACGCGTAACTTTGAACAAGTAACAAAGATTATTTTTTACAGTAAATGATTATATAAATTTGACTCCACAGTGGTATTCATTTTGTGGAAGTAACTGAAGGCCACCCAAATGAGACAAGACGCTGTTCAGAGCTTGGAATAGCAAGGAGTCAGCCACCATCGCTTGCAGAGAGACTCAAAAGCAGACACAGGACTGGGAAAGCTTTGTAGTGAGGGAAAAAAGCCAAACAAAGAAAAGGGAAAACTTCACATTTGGTCTGTTGGAGAATGTCTTGGAGAAGCTGGAGTTTGGGTCTCTTTGTTCTCAAACAGTTCTACTCAGATGTATTGACATGTTTGTTTGTTTGTTTGTTTGTTTAATTAAACTTGAATGAGTTCCGGCTGGTGATAATATACACAAAAGGTTTTTGGAAACTATATAGAAGTACCACAGGTACAGATGTTGTTAATATTATCACAGGTGACAGTAAGCAAAGATAAGGTTTTAGTCTAATCCTCAGAGGGCAGGTGGTTAGTTTTCATATTTCTCTATTTGGAGATATGGATTCTTTGAGGTTGGAATCACATAAAATAAAAGACACTTGGCTGGGCACGGTGGCTCAAGCCTGTAATCCCAGCACTTTGGGAGGCCGAGACGGGCGGATCACGAGGCCAGGAGATCGAGACCATCCTGGCTAACACAGTGAAACCCCGTCTCTACTAAAAAAAAAAATACAAAAAACTAGCTGGGTGAGGTGGCGGGCGCCTGTAGTCCCAGCTACTCGGGAGGCTGAGGCAGGAGAATGGCGTGAACCCGGGAGGTGGAGTTTGCAGTGAGCTGAGATCCGGCCACTGCACTCCAGCCTGGGCGACAGAGCGAGACTCTGTCTCAAAAAAAAGTAAATAAATAAAAGACACTTTTGCAATGTTTTTGCACTTCAGCGACAACCTTTGTGAGTCCCTCCGGAAATGTGGGCTGTGGAAGAAAGATTCTCTGTAGGAGGAAAAGACTGAGCCAAAGAAGAGCCTGTGAAAATCAGAAACCTCCTCTTACCCTAAGAAGGGGATGGGATAGTGAGGATGTGTCCTACGTGGGGAATTGTGGTGAATTCTCTTGCCTATACAACACCTAAAATAGCTCCAGGGAATTAAGAAGAGCAGTAGGGTACCTGTGGAATCCCTGCCAATTCTCCTGAATCCCCTCCTTCTCCACTCTCATCCGAAGCTGCCATCTCATGAATTTTAGAAAACAGTGACCTTTGTTAACAATTTACCACTTCCTATTTTTAGACATCCACGCACCAGCTGCATGTAATTTACATATGCTAGTAAATGCACTTGAATTTGCATGAATTGCAGATAAAATCCCTTGTGGTGACATCCTGAGCCGAGATGAGCTGACTGCTAACATTTTGTATGACCTTTTGCTCTTGGTTGGTATTCCCTCCTCCTGAGGTTCGTTCTCAAAGGATCACACCCCCTCCCATGCCTGTCCCAATTACCATACATAGACTCTTCATTTTCTCTCCAGCCCTTCAGCTCCCCTGCCCCAAGTATCAGGTTGTCACATATCCCTTTCTTTTTCCACTATCCTGATACCCTGATCTTCCCATAGGCTCTAGTATTATGTTGTTACGCTGCAGAGACAGAGGGACACGTTTGTCTCTAGCAGTTGCCTCTGTCTTGAGACCAGTTCATTTTAATTTCTGCTAGGTGATCTGATTTGAATTCACATTGGTCAGTGGTCTTAATTGTGACCTGTGTTGTTAATTTCATTGAATGTCATACTCTTTCATAAAATTTATTTTTCCTGAAGAATGACAAATTCCTTTAATGTTTTCCAAAGGAGTGGGAAATAGGTGTTGTTATACTTGAAACAAAAACAATTGATGGTTTTCTTCTCTTATCCACCCATCTCGTGTGTCACATAAGAAGTAATGGGATAGGTTGGATAGTGGAGCATCCGAGGGGAACTGCAGTTTGAATTGAAGAGAGCAAAGAGTTAGAATACTTGGCTTTGTTGAAATTTAATTCGTAATGAGGGAAGGGAAATCCCCAAAGTCAGAAACGATCTTAGATGCAGCTCCACTGACAACCATGCATTCACTTTATCACCCATACATTGAATGATGCCATTCCTGGGACAATAGGAGCCCCATCATTGCGACTGGGTTTTTCCAGTACGGAGATACCACAGCAACTGGGGTTTAATTCTTCCATGGGTTGATTTTTATATCAAATTGCTCAGCCCTTTGCAGGGAGAAATACTAGTGGCATTGTTTTAGTAGAACCACATTCCATAACATGGAGTGCAGGAACAATACCAATTTCACTGTTATATTTGGAGGTGTGTTCACATTTGTTGAAATCTTTGTAGGCCGAATGCAAATATGAGGAGGTATTGAAGTAAGCAATTGCAAATTATATTTCTGTTCTTTTATATTTCATGTTTTCAAATACTGTTTTTACATCAGTTTGTTCCATTTATGTTCATCCCATTTTCTCATTGTGTTTTTATAAGCTTCTGTTAGAACCCCCACTGTAAAACTTATTTCAATTATAGGGTATATTAACACATGTTTAATACATCGTGGTTGAAACAAACAAAAAATACCCAGAACTTCTTTATATCTGTGATGTCAGTTTTTTTTTTCCCCTTGTCTTTGGTTAGGGAGATGTCATACTAACAAAGTACTTTGTTAAGGATGCTACCCATATCTTAAATTCGCAAAATGATTTTCTTTTTCCTTTTATTTATTTATTTATTTTTTAGACAGAGTTTCACTCTTGTCACCCAGGCTGGAGTGCAATAGCGCGATCTCAGCTCACCGCAACCTCCGCCTCCTGGGTTCAAGCAATTCTCTTGCCTCAGCCTCCTGAGTAGCTGGGATTACAGGCATGCGCCACCACACCTGGCTAATTTTGTATTTTTAGTAGAGACGGGGTTTCTCCATATTGGTCAGGCTGGTCTCGAACTCCCGACCTCAGGTGATCCACCTGCCTCAGCCTCCCAAAGTGCTGGGATTACAGGCGTGAGCCACCACACCCGGCCACAAAATGTTTTTCTTAACAAAGTTATAGATTTCTGAAATACATATGGATAGTACATACTCATAGATTTCCAAGACATGTATTTGGAGGAAAACAGGAAAATGTGTATGAGGAAGGGAGGCCCAAGTAACTGCTAGGTAAATTGTTTAATAAAATTTAATAATTCTGTTATATGCTAAGAGAATGTACTAAGCAATAACCTATAAAAGCATGCGTATGCTGAGCCATGGACAAACACTACATGTTTGTACTTGAAAAGTTATTGTCATGTTGTTACAATAACTTTTAAAACGCAGCATACAAGAACTGTTTATTTGGTCTTCCTGTGAGCCGTTCTACAGCTTTGAGAAGCTTGATGTATGATTTGGGTGGGTAAACGAAGAATAACTTTGTCTTCCAAAAAAACTTTGGCTGCTTTTGCCTTGGGCTATAAACTCAGTAAAGACTAAATACAGTTCAGCAGGGTCATTATGTGTTTTTCATGACAGATTGAGAAAAAAAGAACACATCTCAGGTTCCCTTGAATGACATTAGCCCGTCCAAGCTGTCTGGGATCTCACCTTGTTAAGCAAGGAGGAGGCATCAACTAAGAATAACAATTTATCTAGAATTTTACAGTTCACAAAGTCCTTTTACATTTATGCTCACATCACTTATAAACATTCGTGTCAGATAGGTGGGTAGATTTTTGTTTTTGTCCCCCAGTTCTGAATTCTTTTTTATGTATAAGGAATCTACTGTCTTAAGTCTTGGTTGAGGACAAAGACTGCTCGGTAGTATGGCAGCTGAAAATGCCTAACACTCCTCACTTCATGTACTGTAGGGCACAGGCCAGTGATCTAGATTGTAAAAATCAATTGCACCTGCTATTAAGAGCCTAAGCCAAGTAAGGTCTCAATCCCTTGGATGTGTGCTCTGTCTCTCTCTGTCTCTCTCAACAGGTCTTTTCTTGTAGATTAGCTGTGTCTTTTTCTTGATCCTTAGCTTCTACTGTGGTTAATCAGTGCTCCCAACAATTCTGAGCTTTCCAAGGTCCCTTTAACAAACTACTTTTCTGCTTAACTCAGTCAGTTACAGCAAAGAACCAGAGATTAAATGTCATTACCAGTGCTCCCTCTTTGCAGAGAAAGAAAGTAAAATTTAAGGCAGGCTCACATAGCTTATGAAAGTGAGTCTGACCTCCAAACCCATGCTCTTTATATCACATAATACACTCTAATCTGAGGCAGGATCTGAGATGCTTTTTCTGAACATAATGTTTATAAGCAGTAGACAATGTTTAATTCATGGAAACAATTGTAGTTAATTTATGAAAATTTAGTGTTTATTTTATGGTATATCATTTCATTTAGAAAGGATTTCTGAATACCTAGTAGAAACATAGCAGTGTTTTGGTTATTCATTAAAAATCTGCTAGTGATATACTTACAGTATGTAGAAATTTAGTATTGATCCATCACTTAACTAACGCAGTACAGTTCAAACAAACCACAAGGCAGGATGTGATTTGGAGACCATCAGTTTTCCAAAAGCGTTTCATGGAACCCTGGAGTCTGCTGATGGATTTCACAGGCTGTCCAGCTGTGGCTCGAGAGGTTGTGTGGATGGGTGTAGCTCTCTCTTCCTCAAACAAACCAAAATCTATTTTAAAATCTTATTTACGTGGTAGAATTTTCTTAGAATTATATTTGAAGTAAAAGTTCTTTTATGTAAAATAAAATACACAATTGTAAACCAGGGCCATAAACCATAGGTATAGGATTTAGAGGAGTTGTTACTGTAGGTTAAATTCAGAGAAGACTTCTGCAGGCAATAGTAATTTCACCTGAGTCTTGGAAAATGACTGATCGAAGGGAACAACCATTCGTGAGATGACTTTTGTAATGACTGACAGTGCTCTGGTATTAGTGAGCTCCTTGCAAGCTTTGGAACAAAAGGCATCTTCTTGTTAAGCCAGACATTTCTTATTTTCCCTGGAGCTTCTCCTTTATCTAAACTTTAAATCTGAATGTGTTTTGCCTCTATCTTCAAACCCCTTATGACCACATCCAAACTCTTTAAATGTATGTAAAGAATTTATGGCCAGGTGCGGTGGCTCATGCCTGTAATTCCAGCACTTTGGGAGGCCAAGGCGGGCGGATCACAAGGTCAAGAGATTGAGACAATCCTGGCCAATATGTTGAAGCCCTGTCTACTAAAATACAAAATTAGCCAGGCGTGGTGGCATGTTCCCTAGTCCCAGCTACTCGGGAGGCTGAGGCAGGATAATCACTTTAACTGGGGAGGCAGAGGTTTCAGTGAGCCGAGATTGTACCATTACACCCCAGCCTGGGTGACAGAGCGAGACTCTGTCTCAAAAAAAAAAAAAAAAAAAAAAAAAAAAAAANCTCTTTAAATGTATGTAAAGAATTTATGGCCAGGTGCGGTGGCTCATGCCTGTAATTCCAGCACTTTGGGAGGCCAAGGCGGGCGGATCACAAGGTCAAGAGATTGAGACAATCCTGGCCAATATGTTGAAGCCCTGTCTACTAAAAATACAAAAATTAGCCAGGCGTGGTGGCATGTTCCCTAGTCCCAGCTACTCGGGAGGCTGAGGCAGGATAATCACTTTAACTGGGGAGGCAGAGGTTTCAGTGAGCCGAGATTGTACCATTACACCCCAGCCTGGGTGACAGAGCGAGACTCTGTCTCAAAAAAAAAAAAAAAAGAATTTATAATATGTTCACTATTTTTTAGCCTCACCCCTTAACCCTTTCTACAATATGCTAAGGTTTCAACTAATGTTTTTTACAGTTATCTGAAAATAGCATATTTCATTTAATGCTAGAGACTGATGAATAGTAGATATCCAGTAAGTGGTCATGTTGTTATTCTACAGTTCTTGGAGATCCTTATATATAGGATGTTACCTTGTGTGTTATGATTAATTCTAATTTAACCTACTTAGAAGCTGAGTTCTGCTACATCCCTGCCCTGTGGCAAGATCATTGCCCCCTTTTCACTTCTTGAGCAAAAAGGGGAAAGAAAAAAAGGCCATGAAATGCAAAATATTCAAGTTGTATGGATAAAAGCCCTAAAACCAGTGGTAGAAATAAGTTTTAAATGAACTTTAGTCTTTTCTGATATTCCAAATTTTGTGTAAAAGCGTACTGCCATTTTTGTCTTTTATTTCTATTTCTCTTAAATGACTTAATTAAAAGTTTCAGGCCGGGCACCGTGGTGGCTCACGCCTGTAATCCCAGTACTTTGTGAGACCAAGGTGAGCAGATCACTTGAAGTCAGAAGTTCAAGACCAGCCTGACCAACATGGTAAACGAAACCCCATTGCTACTAAAAATACAAAAATTAGCTGGGCATATTGGCATGCGCCTGTAATCCCAGCTAGTAGAGAGGCTGAGGTGGGAGAATCGCTTGAACCTGGGCAGTGGAGGTTGCAGTGAGCTGAGATCGCGCCACTGCATGCCAGCCTGGGTTACAAAGTAAGACTCTTAAAAACCTAAAAGTTTCAGCAAAGGGAAAAAACTTTACTGTAGACTGAATGTTTGTTGTCTGAATATTTGTTGCGAGTATTTTCCCTTAGCTAGAATTAAGAAGCACTCCACCCCCACCAAATCTCCAACTTACTTATGTACAAACTTACATGAAGTATTAGCACAATCACATAGTGATGTTCCTTCAGATGTTTTTGATGAACATGCATCGCAACAGCCTGTAATTCCTTCCCATGAAGTGCCTCCTCTTAAAGGGGATTGAACTGTAGCACTGGTGAGATGAAGAGTTTGAGGTTTTAATCCCAACCAATCTCCCAAGATTTTCTATTGCAAAAGGATTGGCAGACTAGGAAGGGATAAAAGATGGTAAAGAAATGTATTTTCAGGCTGGGCGCGGTGGCTCACGTCTGTAATCGCAGCACTGTGGGAGGCCGAGATGGGCGGATCGCGAGGTCAGGAGATCGAGATCATCCTGACTAACACGGTGAAACCCCGTCTGTACTAAAAATACAAAACATTAGCCGGCGTGTTGGTGGGAGCCTGTAGTCCCCAGCTATTCAGGAGGCTGAGGCATGAGAATGGCATGAACCTGGGAGGCGGAGCTTGCAGTGAGCCGAGATCACACCACTGCACTCCAGCCTGGGCTACAGAGCAAGATTCCTTCTCAAAAAAAAAAAAATTGCATTTTCGAGGTATTTACAGATATTAAAAGACAGGCTTCCATTTAGGCTCTGAAAAAAAGACTGCAATTTTCATGGAAAGAAAATGTTGCAAGTTACCTGGGGCTGTTTTCATTAACACTGACTAATTCTTATTCTTAGTTATCTGAAAGGAAATTATGAATTAACCTTTGATTTGCAGGTTTTTGTTTTTCTTTCAGATGTCGTGTCCTGGCCTTGCTTATAGGAGGTAAATCAGTGGTATAAGCTTTGCAAAATGTGTTCACTAAGAAATTTTAGGCTGAAAAAATGAAAATGGGCCATGCACATGTAATTATTGATTAATAAAACTTTTTATTTTATGTATGTATTTATTTTGAGTCTGAGTTATGAGACTGGCTAATTTTCGTATTTTTAGTAGAGACAGTGCTTCACCATGTTGCCTAGGCTGGTCTTGAACTCCTGGGCTCAAGCAATCCACCCATCTCAGTCTCCCAAAGTGCTGGAATTACAGGTGTGAGCCACTGTGCCCAGCCTAATTAATGAAACTTTTGAAATAATCTCTTGAAATATTTGAATTTTAGCCAAAATCAGTCTTTCTCTCTCTCTCTGTGTCTCATCACACACATGTACGCCTAACTAATTATAATTAGGGACAATTTTTTTAAAATAAAAGAAGGTGGCTTGAAAAATGTTATCAACTTTCTTGTTATTATATTCTTATTAACCATATAATTGTTAATAAATATAAGGTTAAGCCTCTTAAATAGCATAAGCAGAAATGAGGAAACAAATCGGATATAATTAGACCAACTTAAGAACAACTTCAGATGTAGAATTTGGCTATAGTTTTAACAACTTGAGATTTTAAAAATCGGAAATAAGAATAGCAAATGAGTTGGCATGTATCCGTGGTAGTATTTGAAGTCAGACATTTCCACACTGATTTATCTTTTACTAATATGAGGAGATTAGAATTAATGAGATGGGAAGTAAATGTGATGATATTTTTGAATTGGGGTTACAAGCTAGAAACATGGAAACGTGCCTGTGCAGGACGATCGTGAAAGTCTGATATGGGGAAAGAAGCTCAAAGGTTGTCGGAATAACTTAGGGCAAGTCTTCTTACCACTGGGAGACTTAATTATCTTCTGTGTGTAAAACAGTGGGGGAAAAAAAAAGCTACCAGCAGTTTTCTGTGAGCATTACAGATGATGCATGCTGAATGTTTGGAAATGTGTACGCAGTGCAACCCTTTGTAATAACTCATGGTATTAGAGCTAATTTAGAGGTTTTAGTCATCAGGAAAGGCTGGTAATAGCCTAGTAAGAGAGCTCCAAGCTAAATAAATTATTGACATTTTTTCATCCTGTTACTCCTTTGTGGGAAATTATTAGGATGTTTGTATTTTAAGTGTGCAAACAGTCAAAAGTAATACCTGGATTTTTCTTTTTCTTTTTTTTTTTTTAATGAAAGGGGGCCATTCAAATTCTCTTGGAAAGGCTGAATGGTTTTAAGAGCTATGAAGATTATTTCTGCTTTGTAATAATTGGTCATTTAAATAGTCTATTTAAAGCCTGATTTTCATGGTAGAGTTTCAAAAAATTGAATACTCCTCCAAATCTTTTCGCAAAAACAGATCACAGTCTCTTCCTTCTCTGAAAATCATACTTTCTTTCCTGATACATTTGCTAAGAGGATGTAGAAGCGGAACGTGATAATACATTTTGAATGGATTTCAGGGGTTTGAAATTTTCCCATTTTCAAATGTAATTTATTTATTGGATTTATAGCAATTTGTCGTTCAGTGAATGATCAGAAAACCTTACTAGGATACAGTAATTATCGTGATTATGAAGAAGAGTTGCAACAATAAAGCAGCAGTGAATTATTTATCCACACAGACATCTCTGTGTGTTTTTGGAGATTAGACTATGCTCTCATCCTGATGCAAGAGAAAAGTTTTAAAACAGTGATTATTTCAACATTCTTATTCAAAAATTTGATCTACCTTGTTTTCACCAGTTGGTGATTGGTTTCTATGGAAATGGAAATGGAATAAGCATTCCTCCTTTTAGATTCTCAGCTACCCCATGCCAACTGAGAGCTGTAAATGCCATTTGGTTAACAGCAAGGATTCAGAATTCTTCCATTTTAAAGTGGCAGAGGGAGAGGAAAAGAAAAGTTTTGCCAAGTCATTTCATTTTTCTCCCTTTGAAAAGGACACAGTTTCATGATGTCTGAGCTATTGACAGATGACTATCAGACGAAACAAAGTCCAACAATGTCTCTTGACTGATCAATTTAAATCTCTTTTCTACCCTTCACCAAGTTCTTTAACTCATTGTGATTTATTAATAACCTGTGATGGACTTCCTGGTTCTCCACCTGCTATCCCTGTGGTGGGCACTGAAGTGATTTTGATGTTGGGAGGGAGACAATTTGGTGATCTCAGTGATATGTAACCTAAGGGAATGATAATCTGTTAATAAAGGGTGTGGCGGGAGGTGGTAGATAGACTGGGGTTGTCAAATTCTCACTTCTGAGAGATTGTTAGTTAATTTGCCATAAGGGTTTTCCATTTCTGCAAGTATTGTTCATAACTGCTACATTTTCCCAAACTATTCCATAGGAAGGAGAATGAAGAATACTAGAAATAAATGCTTTAGCATACAATGTTTAAGCATTAATACACTTGTTTTCTTTTGTCTTGTTTTATGACTCTGGACAGGTGAATCAATATGAATGCTCAAATGCTAACTTTAGTGGCATTAACACATAATTTTTTCTTTTATATTTTATGATGTTTAGATACTACAGTAAGAAGGAATACAACTCTAGTTCTTTTTTTTTTTTTTTTTTGGATGGGGCTCGCCTTGTCACCCAGGCTGGAGTGCATGATCTTGGCTCACTGCAAGCTCTGCCTCCTGGGTTCACGCCATTCTCCTGCCTCAGCCTCCCGAGTAGCTGGGACTACAGGTGCCCGCCACCACTCCTGGCTAATTTTTTGTATTTTTAGTAGAGATGGGGTTTCACCGTGTTAGCCAGGATGGTGTCGATCTCCTGACTTCATGATCCGCCTGCCTCGGCCTCCCAAAGTGCTGGGATTATAGGCGTGAGCCACTGCGTCCGGCTAACTCTATTTCTTAAGTGTTGTCCAGTACTGTCTGTGAACATGCTTCTTCTCTTGGGGATAAAAAGGAGTTTCTGTATGTGCCAATGCCTGACATTAATGAAGAAAAGCAAACATAATGGCTTCGAGCCATGGACTGCCCCTGTGTCTCTAAGTGTGATATCACAGCTAGCCAAAACAGGTCAACCAAGGAAATGAGATTCTTATTTCTAAACTTAGGAAACTGCATGGATACTTCAAAGGAAATCTTACTGATGCTGAGATTGCAATTCAGACCCTGAGATTTTCTATTATCATATTCATGGGGGACTATCACTTTGATAACGATTTTGTTGTAAACCGCTTGTGACTTCTAGTGACTTGAGAAAGTTATTGAGGATACGGAAAGGGACTTGCATAGAATATACGTTAGAGGTCAAGGTAGCAAACCAATTCTGCATTTGGCAGTGACTCGATCGCTGTCACCATTTCTGCCCTCTCAAGAGAGGGGAGCAATTTCCTTATTCTCTTATTTAATCTACGACTTGCCCAATTTGGAGAGGCAGTGCAGGAGGGACTCATTAATGGGATAAATGGGCATTGTGGGGAGAAAACATTAAAAATGAATCTGTTTAAGTTGAGGCCAGAGTCTTGTTATAAACCTTGTAAATGGTGCTTTATTTGTAATAATAAAAGTAAATATATGAAAATTCATGTAGTTTATTACCTAATAGAGCATGCAGATATAGTCATTCTTGTATCAGACAAAAATGAATCATGTTTAAAGTTGTAGGTTTTCTGTAATATTATGAAATTTGAATTTTAGTAGGGTCGTAAGCAGACTAAGTTTATAAAAATCTTTATCGGTTTTTCCAAGGGCCATTTGGAATCATTTTATTGACAAATCATTCTCATTTAAAGCCACTGTCACGTTGCCATCCTTGTTGATTTTCTGGCTTCCGTTTTTACTGATCTCACACTTCTGAATCCTCTTTCAACATGACTTTGAGTGTGACTGAAGCTGTTCTCAAATATTATTTTCATTCATTGTATACACCCTGTGTCCTGAGAATTCATTAGGAAATCGATTTGCTTGATTTGACTTTTACTGTTTGTTTGCATTTTATGTCTGTACAGATTTAAAGTCATGGCACTAAAGAGGAGAGGGGTGCTCAAATTGGCACTAATTTCATTAGTAACAGTGTCATTCTTGCATGGATTTGTTTGGCTTTCTCACTTAGGAAACCTAATAATTATGGTATCCTGTTAGAAGGAACTTGTGAACACTGATCCAGATAGCTTCAAAGATGCGACTTCTGAGCAGTTGTCTCAGGAAAGATCTCAAATCATCGTTACTTTGTTCTGGCACTAAGTCCGTGTGTACCTGAGGATGTTTGCATGTTCTTGTTTAAATGTATTTTTCATTTACTGTTAAGCTCTAGGACTTGGTTTCAGAAGATCTGGGTTTAAGTTCTTGCAAAGTAAGATGGCTGTATTACTTTAGCAAAGTCACTTAACCTGCAAGAATTTCCATTTTCTTACCTATAAGGTGGGGATAAAAATACATGTAATACAAGACTATTAGAGAGATCAAATGAAATTAAATATGAGAACCTAAGTGAAACTGCCTGACAAGTAAAAGATAAGTGATCCTTACAACCTTAATTGATTTGATGTCTAAATTGCAAATTATGTTAAGTATTCTTTCAAACGGAAATTATTTCAGTAGATATGAATGATTCATTATATTTATTGAGTTTATTGATTTACATAAAACAGAATTCAGTATCAATATAAAATCATAGCGAGTGGAGGTAGAAAAGGTAGAAGCATGTGTTTTTTGGTTCCCAAGATGACATAAATGGCTATGATCATCTTTATCATGTGTATCCTTTATGCCTGGAAATTAGAGATTGGCAGACTACAGACTGGGGGTCAAATCTACCCAGTGACCCTCTACCTGAGAGCAGTTTTCATGTTTTCAAAGGGTTAAAAAAAAGAAGAAGAAAGGGAAAAGGAGACATATCAGAGACTGCATGTGTCCCCATAAAGCCTAAAATATTTACTACTTGGCCCATTGCAGAAAATATTTGGCGATTCCTGTTCATAAGCTCTTGCAAATACCATCATAATAAAAACCCATCCCATAATTTATTTCTAAATGAAATATGGTGTATATGCTAAAATGTTGAATTGATCATTAGGGATTATAATAAATTATATGTTTTGAAGGGGAAGCATTCTTTAATTTTTGGTTTAGTACTTCCATAATGTTGATAGTCCCCCAATGTGTGTGGAAATGGCCCTGACGAACTCTGCAAAAAGAACCAGGAATAAACAGACGAGTCTGTGGTTGCTTGGTGTAGGTAATTTGAAATGATAACATGAAAGCTTGGTGAATAGATGGTGTTAGCCCTGCTTATCTGTACTCAGCACCCCCTGTGCAGAGTGCAGAATGCAGAATAACCCTGGGACAAAGCTCCACCCACCTCACACCCTGAAGTGTATTGCAGAAGAAACTTAGTAACACCAAGGAGCCCTTGGATCAGAATTTCATGGCCATTGTTTACCTGTATTTCAGTCAAACAGGTATTGTCAACCCTTACTCCCTGGGAAGGAAGGCTCCTATTTTCAGAAATGTTTTCACAATTTGCTTATGATCAGGAAACAGCCCTGAGCAGAGTGAAATCAGACATTTATAATACCATGTTTCTCCATCAGTCAATCATTAACAGATTTTGAGCAAGACAAGTATTTTTGGCCGATTTTACAAGTATTGAATGCTATCTTTATTTGAATATTTTAATAACAGTAGATCCATTAAATATATTCATTATACAAACATAGACTTGTAAATGATTGTCTATGATTCAGGATTTTCTGGCCAACAGAATTTATTGAAACTATGTCATACCATGTCTTTTTTACTCACTGTTGAATCCTTAGTGAATAATCACATTCTTAGCAGGTAGTTGGTACTTGATAGATATTTACTGAATGAATGCTTCAGAAAAATAAATTGATTATGAGTCAGAAGATGGAAGTAGTCTCATTAGGTATAGTTAAGAAGGTCTTTATAATAATATTCATAAAATTGGACTTTACCTATATACAGGAGTATAGATGAAGCTGAAACATGGTCTGTTGCCATTCTGCCCTGCTGGTCCCTTGCTTTGTTACTTCAGAAATATTTACATGAGATCAATTTCAGTGTACATTTCAAAAAACATATATATGGAAAGAAATAGACCCCAAAAATCAAAATTGTAATTTGATACAGGTCATTATTTCTTTCATTCTCTTTATAGATCTTTTCTAGTCTCTTAGCATATACACTCAGTGTACGCTTCATATTTTATGCTTTACTGCATTCTAATTATAAAATTTTCTTTTAATTATGATGTGAAATTATAGGAAAATCAGTTCAGGTGTAAGAATTTCTGGAGCAGAAATTCTTATAACACCTTTGACATAAACCTCGATTAACATGTACCACAATACTTGGTGATTATTTGCATGAGCTTTGCAGCATTGCCCCTGTCAGTGGTCTTAGGTTCTATTAGTCAGTCAAATTCATGGAACTCACTAGGACACTTGAGGTAATTATCCTATCCTTCTAGGATAGAAATGATGTGCTAATAGGGTAGTATCTGGTTTGTATCTTCACCAAGAGTGACCAGCAGTCCCAGAACAATTTTCTGCTCCTCCCCTGTCTCACTGCCTCCCAAGTGACACCACAGTTGTAAAGAGTGAGCCATATGGTGGAGGGGGGTATGACAGTCACTTTACCTTAAAAGCCCATGCTCATAAGAGCAATATTTTTTGCAATAGCCTATGAATATAACTTCCAAAGCCATGCAAAGAAGGCCACACTCCATTTCTAGGGGTCTAACCTCAGAGGCCCAATGCTAAGACTCCCCATCATTTATTTATAGTCCTGGTCACAGATCTCCCAGTTCATGGTAATTTATCAACCAGGGTTCATTTTTACTGTAAGCAGCATTGTTTAGTGTCTGACATCTCACATTTATCAGATATCAGGGAGACCAGAGCTAGAAAGTTAAACCAAAGTAATTTTTCCAACCATGAGGAAAAAAAGGTTTTGTTAATCCTTTACTCAGAATATTCCCCGCCAAGACAGTGAGCACCACCGCCCTGCATTATTCAGCTTTGTGTGCCCCATGCCCCAGAAATGCTCACTACGTAGTATGTGAATTATTTGGACTTGAGAAAGGAAGGAGGGAAGAAAAAGAGAATTAATATTGTTAACTAAAATATTTCTTAAGTGGTACTTTGGTATTTTCCAGGAAAATGAAAACAGCATTTCTGACAGTTCATTCCTTACTTAAAGAGAAAGTGTCATATTTTTATTTTCTGATATCAGAGGTAATACTTAACTCAGTAAGGCAGACAGATGTCCAAAAAAAAAGAAAAAACAAGCACCACATTGAACCCTCCAATTTCAAGGAAGATTCTAGTCCTCCAGATTCACATTTGTGTGAGAAAACACTGCCTCCCAGCACACTGAGAACAGACCTAAAGTGAATCAGCAAGAATGATTACTTTCTGTATTTTCATTGTCAAGGAGTAAAGAAGACAGTTTCCCAGTCCTCCATTTGTGGTGGAAAATGAGGCTGCTCCGAAAGCTCCAACCACATGGAGTAAAAACTAGTGGATCTAAGTCTCAGAAGACTAAACAGAACCCTCTGATAGAGTTAGAAAGCTTGAAGCGCAGGATTTGAAAGTCCTAGTAGACCCAATGCAGAAGGAAAATCATGGCATAACTAGGGGCCACAGACAGACATGGGCAATCTTTTTTCATAGAAACAAGCTCAAGTACCACACCAAAAACTAATCATTTAAAGAAAGAAAAGGAACCAAAAAGCATGGCAGGGTAAATCTGGAGTACTAACCAGGGAGCCAAGACAAGGGGTTGCATTTCATTGTTATGATTAGTATATTTCATCAACAGGGAGCTCTCATACCCTATGACTTTGTTGTTGACCCCCAAGATACAAATGAGAAGAAATGTTAGTAAGGAGGTGCTTAGTGTCTTGGTCAGAACCATAAACATATATATATATACATAAACCCTGTGCATTAGTCTGTTCTCATGCTGCCAATAAAGACATACCCAAGACTGGGTAATTTATAAAGAAAAGGAGGTTCAATGGACTCACAGTTCCACATGGCTGGGAAGACCTCACAATCATGGCAGAGGTAAGGAGGAGCAAAGGCAAGTCTTACATGGCAACAGGCAAGAGAGTATGTGCAGGGAAACTGCCCTTTGTACAACCATCAGCTCTCATGAGACTTATTCACCATCACGAGAACAGCATGGGAAAAAACCCACCCCCATGATTCAATTACCTCCCAATGGATTCCTCCCATGATGCGTGAGGATTATGGCAGCTACAATTCAAGATGAGATTTGGGTGGGGGCACAGCCAAACCATATCATTCTGTCCCTGGCACCTCCCAAGTCTCATGTCCTCACATTTCAAAACCAATTATGCCTTCCCAGCAGTCCTCCAAAGTCTTAACTCACTTCAGCATTAACTCAAAAGTCCACAGTCCAAAGTCTCATCTGACACAAAGCAAGTCCCTTCCACTTATAAGCCTGTAAACTCAAAAGCAAGTTAGTTACTTCCTAGGTAGAATGGGGGTACAGGCATCAGGTAAATACAGCCATTTCTTTTTTTTTTTTTTTTTTTTCCCCCCCCGAGACGGAGTCTCGCTCTGTCGCCCGGGCTGGAGTGCAGTGGCCGAGTCTCAGCTCACTGCAAGCTCCGCCTCCCGGGTTCACGCCATTCTCCTGCCTCAGCCTCCCGAGTAGCTGGGACTACAGGCACCCGCCACCTCGCCCGGCGAGTTTTTTGTATTTTTTAGTAGAGACGGGGTTTCACAGTGTTAGCCAGGATGGTCTCGATCTCCTGACCTCGTGATCCGCCCGTCTCGGCCTCCCAAAGTGCTGGGATTACAGGCTTGAGCCACCGCGCCCGGCCAATACAGCCATTTCAAATGGGATAAATTGGCCAAAATGAAGGGGCTGCGGATCCCATGTAAGTTGCAAATCCAGCAGGGTGGTCAAATCTTAAAGCTCCAAAATGATCTCCTTTGACTCCATGTCTCACATCTAGGTCACACTGATGCAAGAGTTGGGCTCCCATGGCCTTGGACAGTTCCACCCCTGTGGCTTTGCAGGGTACAGCCCCCCTCCTGGAGGCTCTCACAGGCTGGCATTGAGTGTCTGCAGCTTTTCCTGGCAAATGATGCAAGCTGTCAGTGTATCTACCATTCTGGGGTCTGGAGAACAGTGGCCCTCTTCTTACAGCTCCACTAGGCAGTGCCTCAGTGGGGACATTCTTGTGGGGGGGGGCTCCCACCCCACATTTCCCTTCTGCACTGCCCTAGTAGAGGTTCTCCATGAGGGTTCCTCCCCTGCAGCAAACTTTAGTCTGGACATCCAGGCATTTCCATACATCCTCTGAAATTTAGGTGGAGGTTCCCAAACATCTGGCTTGTTATGCAAATTTCTGCAGTGGGCTTGAATTTCTCCCCAGAAAATGGGTTTTTCTTTTCTATTGCATCATTAGGCTGCAAATTTTCCAAACTTTTATCCTCTGCTTCCTCTTGAATGATTTGTCACTTAAAAATTTCTTCTGCCAGGTACCCTAAATCGTCTCTGTCAACTTCAAAGTCCCATACATCTCTAGGGCAGGATCAAAAAGCCATAGTCTCTTTGTTAAAGCATAACAAGAGTCACGTTTGCTTCAGTTCCCAACAAGTTCCTCATCTTTATCTGAGACCACCTGAGACTGAACTTTATTGTTCATATCACTATAAGCATTTCAGTCAAAGCCATTCAACGTGTCTCTAGGAAGTTCCAAACTTTCCCACATCTTCCTGTCTTCTGAGCCCTCATAGTCTCTAGGAAGTTCCAAACCTCTGCCTGTTATACAGTTCCAAAGTCACTTCCACAGTTTCGGGTATCTTTACAGCAGCACCCCACTACCCAGTACAGATTTACTGTATTAGTCTGTTCTCATGCTGGTAATAAAGACATACTTGAGATTGGGTAACTTATAAAGAAAAAGAGGTTTAATAGACTCACAGTTCCATATGCCTAGGGAGGCCTCACAATCATGGCAGAAGGTGAGGAGGAGCAAAGGCATGTCTTACATGGCGGCAGGCAGGAGAGCATGTGCAGGGAAACTTCCCTTTATAAAACCATCAGCTCTCATAAGACTTACTATCACAAGAACTGCATGGGAAAAACCCACCCCCATGATTCAAGTACCTCCCAACTGGTCCCTCTGACGATGCGTGGGGATTATGGGAGCTACAATTCAAGATGAGACTTGGGTGGGGACACAGCCAAATCATATCACCCTGCCTTAATAGGTTTTTACTGTACTTCATCATTCCATGCAACATTATATTTGAGAAGACAACCAAAGAGAGGTGAAGAACTAGATTTTCTGGTAAACCAAGCTACTTATTCATTCCTTTAAACATGGACCAGCATAATTTTTTGTGTTCTTTTAGTTAACAATGAATAAGCTATTTTCCCAGACTGGGGCAGATAAAAGGAGAGAAAAGATATCAAAGATCTAGGCAGGGAAGGATAAGAAAGAGGCAAAATGACAGGTACGAAAACACTTCTAAAGCAGTAGATTGACCACTTAAGTTTTGTTTATTTTGATGTTATTTTATTGTCAAAATTATTTGTGTTCTGACCGAAATCTACTTGAATTACAACCAGTCTTATAAATACCTACCGATTCTTCAAACCTACAATTATTTTTTAAAATACTGTTTTTGAAAAAACATTATAAACTTGCAGAAATTTGCAAAAATAGTACAGAGGTCTTTACTTAGTTTCCCATGATGGTAACAGTTTATGTTTTTCTAGTATAATATCAAAGTCAGGTAACTAACATTGATACAATTTACAGGCCTTACTCAGATTTCACTGGCTTTGACATGCATGTGTGTGTATGTGTGTGTGTCAGACAATACTTTAACTCACCATAAAAAATATTTTCTTGTTTTTAAAAGCTTGCTAGTTAGTTACATTTGATATATCTAATGATAATTATCAATAGTGATTTATTATTACTCAGTACTATGAAATATACTTTTCATTTTTTTTCTTGCCTACAACATATCTATCAGATGTTGGAGCAGTTGATGAATGCTTTTAATAATTTCTTAAAATATTGTACATTATTCCCAATGGCCAAAATAAGGATTCAGAATCTCTATTGCTAGATATAAAAACCATCATAATTTAAAAGTTCGTGCTTAAGATTATTTCAGTATTAGGCTATCAAAGGATCTCTGAACATAATCTTATTTTATGTATCTATTTATTTGTTATTTTGAACCAAGTTTTCCCAACTCTCTTCCCCATAACAAAAAATTTAATGTTTTTAAGGCCTCATGGACTTCATGTAATTCCAAGTACTTCAGAAGCTATTATCATGATTGAATCACAAAAACTAATCACCACAAATAGACTATATGATTTCTTTTTACTTCTTACATTTTAAATTTTTTTTCTCAAATATATTTTGGTAAGCTTTTCATTGACAACAGGGGATAATACATTTTCAGCTATTTTCCATTCTTAAGTTTCATTTTTAAGATTATTACTATTTCCTTCTTGTAAGTAAGTTGAAAAATACATCATGGAGGTTCAGTGAAACATGGAGGTTCAGTGAAATATACTATCAAATATCCTGTCATCAATACTAATGAAGGAGTATAGTCACTGCTCCTCCACAGAGCATCGATAGTAGGCAAAAATTAGGGTAGCAGAATGAAATCTTGGCAATCATTCAAGGCCTTAAGAATGTAGGCCTTTGTGAGTCTTAGCAGAATGGTAGAAAGTCATTATACAAGGAGCTAGGATACCCTGGTCTAGTTCTCATTTGTAAAATAAGAGAAATAATATCTATTTTGCTTACTTCACAGGGTTGATGTGAGAACCAAATGAGGCAAAAGTACTTTGACATTACAGAGTGTGATATAAGCAGAAGGCAGTAATATAATGACGCACAACATGACCAATTAGAAACATCAATTTTGCACAATATGTTGGAGAACATATTCCTATTTCTGGCTCTCCTCTTCCCTTCTAAGAGGACTTTTGAAATAAACCTAAATGATTTTTGCCTAGATTCATACAAAATTAAAAACCTGCAAGAAAGAATAGACACCCTAGGTGTCAGAAGGGAATACCAACGGTGAGAGTAGACAGAATCCATGAACACCTGAAGATGTTTGTTCCAAGAAAGGAATGAAATATAAAGTCACCTTTCTCCCACTTGCCATTGCTTGATAACCTATAAGTATAATTGTGACTGTCAAGCAATGCAATATCAAGGGTAAAGGGTGACCCCCTCTGTGTGACCTGATGTCTCTGATTCATTCTGAGCTCACTCACATCTTGTCTTCTGATCTGGGGTGAAACCTCAAATAAGTTAATGTTTCCATCCACATTAACCGATACAGAAAAAAAAGTTCTCAAAGCCATGTGATGGGAGGGCAAAAGGAGAAGTGAAGGCAACAGCTCCTTACTTAGCAAGATACAGTGACCCCATGAAGGCCCCACGCTCACTTCACCTAATTTGTATGTGTTCATGATATACAGAAATTAACAGGTACTTTCTCATCTGATTTTCCATCTTTTCAATAAGGTATTCCAGGTAAAACTTTAGACCTTTAATTATTGTGGTTTATTGTTAGTAGTAGACAATAAAACTTGGTAAGAAAGGCAGTAGAACAAAGGCAGTCATGATCTTTAAGTCAAGATGCTCTTCAAGAGTTAAAATGGTTTTTTGAGGTAAAAATTATGTAACATATTGTTTCATGCTTACTAGGGCTTTGACAGTAATGACAGCATCCTTAAGAGAATAAGAAGTGATGCAATAAGAGGCATCTTTTTAACTTATTAGTTTGTCTGCAGCCGATTTATTTTAGATGACATCCAATTTCTTTCAAGTCGTTAGTCTATAGATCAATTATGATTTACATAATGGGTTATCTTCTTGAAGTCTAGGAAAATATGTATCTTAGTAATATTGTGGGCATATGCAAGAGAGCTTAACAGATGACTGATTTTCCAATGAGTATTTATTACATAAGAATTTGCTAGTAAAATTCATGTGTAGGTGCATCTGTGTTAGAGTGTAATATAATGAATATATTGGTTTTCTGGGCTAAAATCTACTAAAGTTTTCTCCCTATGCTGAAAGTATTCTAAATGCTCATAGTCTGTGTTTTGGTCTCTGAGCAAAAACACATCTGAAACATAGACTTTTGTTTTTGTGACTTTTATATTTAACTGACATCATAAACATACCTCTTGCTGACCACCCTTATAATTCTGTGGGAATTTAAAAAATGAATCTGGTTCATATACTTGAACTTCAAGCAGGTCATGGTATCTATTGCTCTATAACTTGTTTTAAATCCATGTGAAAACACTGAGTCCAACTAAGATATAAAAATTTAAGATGACTGATACTTTTCTCGGGGTAGTGATCGTCGTCATCTGAAGAGAATGGGCTAGGGTGATTTAAATGTAGTTGAGCTAGCCGTTTGGACCATCAATTACAATATGCTGGAATGTGTTATTTAACTGTTACATAATGCATATGTATCAGCAGTAGAGTGAAGGTTCAGCTCAGTTAATTTCACTCTCTCCCAAAAATGGTTCATATAATATGGTGTAAAGCAACGTACAGAAATCTTTATAAGAAGCCCTTTATAAGGAAATAGTCACTGTATTATTCACTCAGGAACATTCACTATGTATTAATGATGCATGTAATATGTGCAGGGCTTTTTTACATTGTCAGACTGCAGAACCAAGTTAGCTCTTCCATATTTTAATAATATGGTAGAATAAATATTCAATTACATTTTTCCTAGTATACTATATCTAAAACTCAGGGAAGTATTCAGGGATTTTTTTTTTTTTTTTTTTTTTTTTTTTTTTTTTTGAGACAGGGTCTCACTGTTGCCCAGGCTGGAGTACAGTAGCATGAACACAGCTCACTGCATCCATGAACTCCTGGGCTCAAGTGATCCTCCAGCCTCAGCCTTCTGAGTATGTGGGACTGCAGGCACTTAACCACTATGCCCAGCTAATTTTCTTTTTTGGTAGAGTCAGGATCTCGGCATGTTGCTTATTCTGGTCTCCAACTCCTGGGCTCAAGTGATCTTCCCAATTTGGCCCCCAAAAACTACAAGGATTACAGATATGAGCAACCATGCCCGACCTTAAGGGACTTCTTAGTGTATGGTTGAGTTGGTGGGACACCAAGAGAATTTCTCTGAGGAAGTTCAAATCTATAAGACTAGGCAAGTACATGCATTTTCGAGAGCGAGCAACCAACCTCATCTAGCCTGGAGCTATTTTTTAATAAGCTCAGGACCTTGGTTCAGTGGGGTGAGTGAGGATTCTGTGTAAAACAGAACCCCTGAGATACCATCTACGGTACTTTAACTATATGGGAAAAACAAAACCTACACACAGTGAGATAGAGGCCATACTTGACTTTCTCAACTTGGGTAATAGATGAGACAAGAGGAAAAATAAATAACTACACTTGTGTATATGAATTACTGACATCCTCATAGGATTTACACTTGTAATTCATATTACCTGTATGGCACAAATTTTAAATGTGGAAGTGGCAAATTTAAATCTTCTTTGGATCAAGGAGCTTCCTCCTCAAGCCTCAAGGAATTCACAGAGATAAAACCTCAAGCAATGTGGCCTCTAAATGGAAAATTCATAGCTACATGGGGAAAAAAATTGACATGAAAACAGAAGGGCAGCAGACACAACAGTGGAATTAAATTCACAATTTTGGAATTATTAGATACAGGATACTGTGTATGTATAAAGAATATTTTTGGAATGTTTAAATCAAAAGAGACTATCAGAATTAACCAGGCAGATTTGAAAAGGAACTTCACAAAATGAAACTTTTAAGCCAGGCATGGTAGCACACACCTGTCGTCCCAGCTACTTGGGAAGCTGAGGTAGGAGAATCACTTGAGCCCAGGAGTTTGAGACCAGGCTGGGCAACTTGGTGAGACCCACCCCACCTCCCCACACAGAACAAAAAAAAAAAAGAAAGAAAGAAAGAAAAGAAACGTATAATAATCTAAGTGAATAATGCAGTGAATAGATTAAATAGAAGATTAGTCATGATTTAAGGTAGCATAAGTGATATATAGAATTGAACAAGTTACACAGAATACAGCCCAGAGAGAGAAGGTTATGGGAGTCTGAAGGAGAGAGTAACCTTTAACCTCACAGATATGTGAGAATATCTGATGGATGCTTCATTAGGACTTCAATTTTTTTCTTGTAAATTTGTTTCTTTGTAGATTATGAATCTTAGCCCTTTGTCAGATGGGTAGATTGCAAAAATTTTCTCCCATTCTGTAGGTGGCCTGTTCACTCTGATGGTAGTTTCTTTTGCTTTAGTTTAATTAGATCCCATTTGTCAATTTGTCTTTTGTTGCCATTGCTTTTGGTGTTTTAGTCATAAAGTCCTTGCCCATGCCTATGTCCTGAATGGTATTGCCTAGGTTTTCTTCTAGGGTTTTATGGTTTTAGGTCTAACATTTAAGTCTTTAATCCATCTTGAATTAATTTTGTATAAGGTGTAAGGAAGAGATCCGGTTTCAGCTTTCTGCATATGGCTAGCCAGTTTTCCCAGCACCGTTTATTAAATAGGGAATCCTTTCCCCATTTCTTGTTTTGTCAGGTTTGTCAAAGGACTTTGCAAAAGGAACTAGAGAAAGAAAGGCAGTTTTCAGAAAGTATAGCTGAAAATTCTGAGGAATTAGACTTTATAACGACAGGTTTAAGAATTCCTCAAAAGAAATTTTTTAAATTCTAAAAGATTATAAATGTTTTAAATTTTTTTATCCTACAGAATAAAAAAAAAAAAGTCAAACACAGAAGCATCCAAGATAAATAGATTGCCCAAATACCTGGTTTCTTACCAGAAACAATGCAAGCTAGAAGACAGTGGAATGACACTTTTGAAGTGGGCTTACTCTAGAACTCTGTATCCTGTGCAATCATTTTTTGAGAAAAGTAAAAAGTTATTTTCTGAAGACTTTCAAGAGCAAAAAGACTCTCTGAAAGGCCTTTTCACATTTGTAGAATAAATGCCCAGAATATTTATGAAATGTTCTTCAGAAAGAATAAATGATCCAAGAGGGAAGCGTGAGCTACAAAAAGAAGCAGAGCAAAGAATGTACACTTGACCAACTCAGGAAGTAGGCATGTTGACTCCATTCCATGCAGCTGAAAATCTGCATATATCTTTTAACTTCCCCCAGACTTAACTACTAACTCAGGAAGTAGGCATGTTGACTCCATTCCATGCAGCTGAAAATCTGCATATATATTTTAACTTCCCCCAGACTTAACTACTAATAGCTTACTGTTGACTGGAAGCCTTATTGATAAACAACCAATTAACACATATTTTGTATGTCACATGTATCATATACTATATTCTTACAATTAAGCTAGAGAAAAGAAAATGTTATTAAGAGAATCATAAAGGAAAATTATTTTAGTATTCATTAAGTGGAAATGGATCATCATAAAGGTCTGCATCCTCATCGCCTTCATATTGAATAGGCTGAGGAGGAAGAGAAAGGGTTGGTCTTGCAATCTCAGGGATGGCAGGGGTAGAAGAAAATCCATATATAAGTGGACCTAAGAAGTTCTGTGCTGTTCAGGGGTCAACTGTATTTGTAAATCTAGACAAACACTGTTCAAATTAGTAACTACTTAATTTCTAGGGTTAAAAAATCCAGGATATCACTATAATCATAGGAAGCTTGTACATGGGTATAAGAGATGAGTAATCGGAGTTAAATCAGTCTAAAGTCTGTATTGTTTGGAAAAAGAGGATTGATAACTTTAGACTTTGTGTTGTTAGGTATTTGTGGTCCAATACCTAGGATTGCCACTAAATAATAGAATGCATAACAACCAAGCTGGTATAGGGAAAAAGGTTACAGACATGAACATGAATATATTAGTAAACACAATTACTATAAATGGTCTTACTCTCTAGTTAAAGACTCATTGAACATCTAGTTTCAAAAAAGACCAAGTTATATTCTATTTATAAGAGATATAACTAATATGAACATAGAGTATTTGAAAGTAAAAAATGTATGTATACAAATTAGTCACTAAGTATCTTTTTTTAACTGCAAGAGCCATTCAGTATTACTACATATNTTTCACATTTGTAGAATAAATGCCCAGAATATTTATGAAATGTTCTTCAGAAAGAATAAATGATCCAAGAGGGAAGCGTGAGCTACAAAAAGAAGCAGAGCAAAGAATGTACACTTGACCAACTCAGGAAGTAGGCATGTTGACTCCATTCCATGCAGCTGAAAATCTGCATATATCTTTTAACTTCCCCCAGACTTAACTACTAACTCAGGAAGTAGGCATGTTGACTCCATTCCATGCAGCTGAAAATCTGCATATATATTTTAACTTCCCCAGACTTAACTACTAATAGCTTACTGTTGACTGGAAGCCTTATTGATAAACAACCAATTAACACATATTTTGTATGTCACATGTATCATATACTATATTCTTACAATTAAGCTAGAGAAAAGAAAATGTTATTAAGAGAATCATAAAGGAAAATTATTTTAGTATTCATTAAGTGGAAATGGATCATCATAAAGGTCTGCATCCTCATCGCCTTCATATTGAATAGGCTGAGGAGGAAGAGAAAGGGTTGGTCTTGCAATCTCAGGGATGGCAGGGGTAGAAGAAAATCCATATATAAGTGGACCTAAGAAGTTCTGTGCTGTTCAGGGGTCAACTGTATTTGTAAATCTAGACAAACACTGTTCAAATTAGTAACTACTTAATTTCTAGGGTTAAAAAATCCAGGATATCACTATAATCATAGGAAGCTTGTACATGGGTATAAGAGATGAGTAATCGGAGTTAAATCAGTCTAAAGTCTGTATTGTTTGGAAAAGAGGATTGATAACTTTAGACTTTGTGTTGTTAGGTATTTGTGGTCCAATACCTAGGATTGCCACTAAATAATAGAATGCATAACAACCAAGCTGGTATAGGGAAAAGGTTACAGACATGAACATGAATATATTAGTAAACACAATTACTATAAATGGTCTTACTCTCTAGTTAAAGACTCATTGAACATCTAGTTTCAAAAAAGACCAAGTTATATTCTATTTATAAGAGATATAACTAATATGAACATAGAGTATTTGAAAGTAAAAAATGTATGTATACAAATTAGTCACTAAGTATCTTTTTTTAACTGCAAGAGCCATTCAGTATTACTACATATTTATAAATGGTGTGTTTCATTAGAAAGATTAATAATTCCATTCTAAGTAAAACAAAATTGATAAAATTACAAAGCATATTAACAAACCAACAGTATAATAAATAAGCCTGATATGGTGGACACATAAAGAGTAATTGGAGAATATCCATCATTTCCAAGCACATGGAACATTTATTAACATTGATCACAAACTCAGCCATTAGGTAAATCTCACAAAATCCAAAGTATTGGTTCATATAAATAATATTATTTTATCACAAGTTAATCAGATTGTTATTGATATCAAAAGATAACTAATTACCCACATGTATATTTAAATATCAAAACATACAAGTAATCCATGGGCCAAAAATAAACCAGAGCTGAATTTCAAAATAGAGGCCCTTGTGGTTCAGTAGCACTGGGCATTAATTAATAATAGATACAATGAACTATAAGAATGGTAGTCTCATTAAAGGAATTACACATTTGAATAAAAATAACTTATGAAGCCTAATGAAGGATTATAGTTAATAATTGCTAGATTTGGGAGAAAATTAATAGTTGAGCTTGGAGTTTCCAAAATAAATAGTTTTCTTTTAAAATTGATCACAGTTTACAATTGATTATAGTTTACAATAATCTATTGTATATCTCAAATTATCTAAAAGAGAATAATTCAAATGTTTCTAACATAAAGAAAAGACAAATATTTAAGATGATAGATATCCCAATTACATTGAATTGATCTTTACAAATTATGTGACTGTATTAAATTATCACATGTATACTGAAAATATGTACATCTCTTATATATCAATCTTTAAAAATTTTGAAAAATGTTTTAAATTGATCATTTTTTGATAATTAAAATGATGTAACCACATACCGGGATGGGAAGATAATTACTAGTACATCAAAATTAAAGATCG